>NC_085956.1:5757575-6060606 GCF_963556715.1 Cydia fagiglandana
TTTCGTGGCATGTCAGAATGATAGGTAAGGTTCGCAAATCAATCAATTCACTTTTGAGTATTTGTACTTAGTATTTGGTACCTAGTATTTATAATGTGAAATTCCAAATATCATAGCAACTAACTGCGTTAATGACGCATGTCAGCTATTTATTTGTTTTTAAGTGGCCACTTCAGTGGGCTATCAGTCATCACTTCAAAGAGTATTTACACATTAAAGATGAATAAATGATAACGGGTAACTAATTTAATTAACTATGTTACAAATACTAGGTACATTATAATACTCGTAAGTTAAGATTTTTTTGTAAACCTTACCTTGCCCTCAAACTGCCCCCTATAGTCCGACGTTTGCTTATTACATATCGCATAAAATCCAAATTTCAATAAAGCAAGTACTAAGGAATAAATTGCATAGAAACTTCAACCATATTTCCATGAAATAGAGTTCATTTTAATTTGCAAACAGAGTTTGTACTGTTCTTAATTTAAAACGACAAAAATGAGAGTCTAACGCGAACATCGAAGTTTGCAAATTGCGGGCATCTTTCTCTTTTACTCCAATTAAGGCGTGATTAGAGTGACAGAGAAAGATGCCCGCTTGTGTTCCCTTTTGCAAAAACGGGAAAGCGCAATTGTTCGCATTAATATTCAGAGGAATGTGACCTTTATGGTAATGTGGTTAAGAACTAATTGCGGGCGTAGGCTGTATCTAGACTGCCTTGATGAGGGCGTAGGCTTTTGTACGCGGACACACGGGCTGCTAGAATAACGAACTAAATAAAAAATGGAATACAATATACCTACCACATTAAAATGAAATGTCGCCGTAATGCTTCGGTATATGGACGATTATTTTATTTATCTTACCTTCTTCTTCTTCTTTCCGTGCCTTTTCCCATTATTTGGGGTCGGCCCTATTTTATTTATCTTACCCCTAATGAAAAACCCTTTCAATCTTACCCCAACCCATCTTACACACAGGTATATAAAACAAATAGACGACATTCATGTACAGGGAAATGTCAATCAATCAGATACATACTCGTAGAGCCATAAGTGTGACCAAGATGGCGAATCACGCGATACTATCACGCCATGTTCTCCCGAATCCCTCCGAATTCTTCCGTCTCGCTCGCTCCTCGCTCGTCACACTCGGCCGGCTCCTTGGAGGATATAACCAACGGAGACGCCATGTCTAAAATTTTCGGTACAAAATGTCTGCCTTTTTTTGCGGGGGAGGGGCACATCAAATGTATAGGTACGTCATGTCAGATAAACGTCAGTCCATACATATGGTTGACATGAGGTTGACCATTGGCCGCCTATTTTCGACAGAGGGGAACGCCTGTTAATGGCGGCTCCATTGTTAATTACTCCGAGGCCGGCTCATTCGAATAATGAGTGGGAAAAGCGCGCAAGGAACACTGAGATAGACGAGCGACTGAGCGAGTTAAATCATCAGTGAGTGAGTTCAAGCAAAAGATATATGTAATGTAGTTCATTTAAATCACTCCCTCGTGAACGACACATGTCCTAAATTAGTCAATTTTCATCCAATAATTATATTAAGAACCGTGGCTTTTTGTCCCACATCCTAAATGTGATAAAGGTTTTTTTTTGTTTGTCATTAATTACGACCGTATGTCTCAATAGGACGGCTGCAAATGTAGATCGCCTTGAGTCGGCACTCGGCATGTATAAATGTAATAATAGTATAAACAGTATTACAGCTAATTGAGTTGATCTCACCCGATAAATGCTAGTGGTCAGTAATTTTAATTGCTCACATTATGTACACGTACTAGTGATACAAAAGACTCGAGCCTTTGGAGCTCTTTTTTAGGGCTCGCCTCATCTCTTGACGCCTAAAAGGCTTAAAGCCTATTTAGATCTTTAGCCTCCGAGCCTAGTTCTATTTAAGAGCCTAAACTCTTGGGGCTAATAACCTTATTAAGCCCCTAAAAAAAGCCTATTTAACTCTTTAGCCCCCGACAGGCGTGGCTCACTCCGCGATTTCGTCGCTTTGCTACAGGTAGCTAAAAGTACATCCGTTCGACCCCAATTTTAGGTTTTGCCATAAGCCGCACGTGACGCTGTCGCCACCTAGCGGCTATATCTGTGCTGATCGTGACAGACGCGTTTTGTTAGAGAGTGAGTCTTCTGTACCTAGTACTATTATTTATTCTGTGCCCCCGAGCCTAGTTCTAAATAAGATCCTAGACTTTTGGGGCTAATAACCTTATTAAGCCCCCAGAGTCTAGGCTCTTAAATAGAACTAGGCTCGGAGGCTAAAGAGCTAAATAGGCCTTTTAGGCGTCAAGAGATGAGGCGAGCCCTAAAAAAAGAGCAAAAAGGCTTGAGTCCTTTGGATCACTAACACGTACAGATGTAGTGCATAATTGTTTTCCATCGTATTTTCTCGGAAACGTTCGTATTTGTCATGCTACTTCAGTCAACGTCAGTACTTTTTGTACCGAGACCGATTCAAAGGCCCATAACACCGCAACAACAATAATATATGAGAATCTCGTGAAGGCCGAGAAGGACAAGTCCAGTAAGTGCCTAGACTTGGCTCACGAGATAGCCGCCATGTGGGCAGTGTTGCCAGATGAAATCTGAAATATTCAGTAGAAAAAAAATCGGTTTAGCAGTAGATAGGGGAAAAAAGCAGTAGATTTAAAAAGTGATGACTGCAATAGGTAAAATTGAACAAAAAAATGTATGCTCTGACCTGACACCAACCTCCCATAGAACATTTGATTTTTTTCCTTTTTAGGCCTCATTTGCACGGGAGCTTTTTCACCGCGCGTTAAAAAAGCGTTTGAATGACACAAATGGATACTCATGTATGTGTCGGCGGCCGATCGTAAGATCATGCATATCGTGAAATTCCTAGGCATATCGTGAAACGTGATAATCATTAACTCGTTCCCTGAGTGAGTGAGTGGAGTATATTTCTGGGCAGTTTGCCCTTCGGGCATCTGAAGCAACCTAACGAACCTATCTTACCTATATATTGGTTTAATGTGATTATACTCAAAACAATATACTGGAACATTACGATCTGCCTGATCTTACGATCGATCGGCCCCCGACATATGTATTCACACGAAGGCGGTTAATAACCGCGGCGCTTTTTTATCGAGCACTGTTCACTAGACGACACGATACGACGGTATAAAGTAACTAGATGATCCGGTCACGACGAATAATCATTCGTTTTCGAAAAATCAGTTTAGCTCAGCAGCAAAAAGCAGTAGATCAGTAGATATTTTTAAAACCAGATCTACTGCTTAATCAGTAGATCTGGCAACACTGCATGTGGGATGATTATTGTCCCGATAGTTGTTTCAGCGAACGGTCTTGGGCCCTGCCCCGCTGCCGGCGGCACCCTAGGTTAGGTTTTTTACACTGTGTTTATACGTATTTTTTATTGTTTTGTGAGTTTTATATTTTACTTTTATATTCATATTATAAAATCCTAACCTAAGATAAATAAAGAATAATAATATATATAGTAGAATCCTGGCAAAAAAACAAAATCTCGGACGTTTCAGTAATCTTACCCCGGACACAATAAAATGATGGCTTGTCTTAAGTATCCAGATATTTCGCTTTAAAACCCTCGTCGGACGTATTTGCAAGTGCGAGACCGGAAAACCTTGAATAAAGCTCCTCTCACACGATGCATCCCTGTAAATCTTACCTTTATTCTCCATATGGCTCTTCAGCTGTTCCGCCTTCGCCTGTAGCTTGGTCTGCACCGTTTCCGCGCCCTCCTTCATTTTGGCCAGGATACCTACAAACACCATATGCTTAACCTAACCCAAACCACAAGCGAAAGCGGTTTAAACTAGGGGACCATAGGCTATGTGCTCCGGTGTGAGAGCGAGACTCTGATATACGTATACAGCCCGCATGTCCCGCTCGCACACGGGAGTAGCGTGCAAATCTGCATCCAATATAAAGATCTCTTAAAATTTAAGGATCACGCTAGAAGTGGCAAATACATGAACATTTGTGAACTTTGTAATGTTTGACATCTGTCAAATAGTTTATGAGCTGTCAAATGTGAAGCCATATAATTTAGGTATGTCCACAGGAGAGATTTGAAAATAATTGTTGTGTATGACCCAAATAGCAAGATTGTGATTTGGAACAGAAAAAACATAATACAGTACTGGCCCAGTATTTTCGGTCATAATACTTAAGGTTCCGTCACACAGGCGTATTTTCCGGGTCGGGGCGTGAGCGTTTTATATGTAAAAGCGGCGCGCCCCGCTCACGCGCCGCCCGTAAACTACGCCTGTGTGACGGAGCCTTTAGGGTGGTATTCCACTTGTCCAATGCGCATTGCGTCTCACTCTCTTATTAAGCAAAATGTGAGATGCAAATACCTACACATTGGACCAAGATATATATGGATTACCAACCTTAGGTATTACTTGCTAGGCTTAAAAAAAGTCGTACACAAATAAGTAATATACTTTTTCTCAAAAATGGACGGCAAAGTCGACTTTGCCGTTTAAAAAATAGGTCGCGAAGCGCGGAGTTTATGGTCAGTCAAAAATTAAAAAGTTAAAAACATTGCAGTCTCGATTTTGGGACTGCAATGTTGCATACAAATTCCATTATTTGTCGAGTTCCAAACTTTTTAAAAGTTCGAATGGCCATTTCAAATGAAGGCACAGGCCCATTAAACAGCCAAACAGATGATTAGTACCGCGACTATTTAGTTGTCTCAAATAGGTTGGCGTATTTTCGGCAGAAAAATACACTTCTATTTTTTTATTAAAAAAATAAAAAGGCGGCAAGGGCTTTTCTCTGTGAAAATATATACGTAAGAACGTTGCTTTTGTAAAATGTTTCTATGATATTTATGTTTCTTGCACCATTTTTGAGAAAAGCACTATATATGACTCGGCTGGAAGGCTACTTGCTGGCTTCGGATTCAATTAAACGGACTCCCAAGGTCGTCCGTTTAAAACGAATCCTCAGCCTGCAAGTAGCTACTTCCGAGCCTCGACAATAATGTACTATACCATGCTTGTCTTTCTCTTTCAATATCCTCTCCATATCGCCGGCCTTGTCTTTCACGCGGCCGAAGAAATCTATCCGTTTCAGTCAGCGTGCAATACACAATGTAATTTTACAGGGCTTGAATTTATTGCTCAATTGCTTATAAAAATACAGACAGGATAAGGACAGGATGAAAAATTCAATTTGTACCGAGAACGATACAAAATAATATTTTTCAAATGATATATTTTAAAATATATAAAATAAAATAAAACTACTCGATGCTAGATGTCGACTGCGAAAATAATAGTCGTTTTGGTACAATCAGCCAAGAAAGTGGTCTACCAGTTTTCGACTCTATCAATCAGATGATAGAGTCGAAAAGTGGTAGACCACTTTCTTGGCTAACTGTACCAAAACTGATGTATGGACTATGGAATGAGCACTCTTGTAGTGGGTGCGCTACACGTACACTAACACTACCTTAAGTAAGTATAAAATATATATTATGTATATTGTATATTTATTTGTGTATTCGGTTTTGTTGTAATAGTTATATAAGTAGTATGTAATATGTGTGTTTGTGTTTAATAGTCTCCATATTTCACTCCGTGCACTACCTGTTGACTTTTGTTTGAGTTATACATTTCCTGCTACCCAAAGGTTGTCTGGAAGAGATCGCTTTTTAGCGATAAGACCGCCTGTTGTTACCGGGTTCTATTGTAACACTAAAATTTCTTTGTAATTTTACATGTATGTAAGATGTATGATTATTGGTGCAATAAAGAATATTTACTTACTTTACTTACTTAATTTAGCCCTATATACGCTCTTACATCATATTATTCAAGACATTATAGATCGATACTCCAAGCAAGTAGTTTAATTCAACGTCCCACCTCACATGGCGATCTTGCCAGTGCGGCCTTGTACAGGCCGTGCCAGCCAAGAAGAAACATCGTTCTTACTGTATTTCTCTATGGTCTTCTTCTTCTTCCTCGCGTTATCCCGGCATTTTGCCATGGCTCACACAGGTGCCTGGTGTCCGCTTGACAACTAATCCCATGATTTGACGTAGGCACTGTTTTTACGAAAGCGGCTGCCATCTGACCTTCCAACCCAGAGGGGAAACTAGGCCTTATTGGGATTAGTCCGGTTTCCTCACGATGTTTTCCTTCACCGAAAAGCGACTAGTAAATATCAAATGATATTTCGTACATAAGTTCCTAAAAACTCATTGGTACGAGCCGGGGTTTGAACCCGCGACCTCCGGATTGCAAGTCGCACGCTCTTACCGCTAGGCCACCGGCGCTTTTTTTTATATTTCTCTATACCTATTAAGTCACTACGCAGAGTATGGCTAGTGTTTAAAGTGTCACCCTGTAGGTTACATATAAAAGCGTTGCCCCTGACACCTGGATAAAGTAACTTACCGGATATTCTTTTGGTGGCATCAGGGCTGGCAGACTGCGTGAGGGCAGCCATTGTCATGTATTCACTGGTGATCAGACCGGCAGCCTGGCAAAAAAACAAGTATATGTTGTTTTCATCACACTTGCTCGAAAAATACCTTATTTCATGCAGGTGTATAGTGCGTAGCTTTCAAATAGAGCTCGACGGCTAATCCTTTTGTCTATTGTTAAGTTAAACCGCTCGTGCCACGTGCCACAACCAATTGGGTTTTCACAATTCCGTTTTTTCCTTTTGAGGTACGGAACCCTAAAAATCGAGCTGATGGCAGTTGGCAATGCTCACCTCTAAGGTCCCAGGGCTCATGGCTGAATATTCCTCGCTCAGCAATTCTACTATAAGTCCTTCGATGTCGAAGAACAGGATGTGGCTCTCTGGATCTAAGGACAAAATAAAAAAATAAATAAATATTGGGGACATCTTACACAGATCGACCTAGCCCCAAACTAAGCATAGCTTGTACTATGGGTACTAGGGGACGATATAAACATACTTATATAGATAAATACATACTTATATACATAGAAAACACCCATGACACAGGAACAAATATCTGTGTTCATCACCCAAATAAATGCCCTTACCGGGATTCGAACCCAGGACCATCGGCTTCGCAGGCAGGGTCACTACGTACTTGGCCAGACCGGTCGTCGAAAAAAGCCGTTCAGTGTTCGAATCTTCAATTATTTGACCAGACGTACCTCTTCTTTAGGTTTTAGTAGTAGTAGTAATAAAATTAGTGATACAAAAGATTCGAGCCTTTGGAGCTCTTTTTTTAGGGCTCGCCTTATCTCTTGACGCCTAAAAGGCTAAAAGCCTATTTAGCTCTTTAGCCCCCGAGCCTAGTTCTATTTAAGAGCCTAGACTCTTGGGGCTAATAACCTTATTAAGCCCCAAGAGTCTAGGCTCTTAAATAGAACTAGGCTCGGGGGCTAAAGAGCTAAATAGGCTTTTAGCCTTTTAGGCGATGAGGCGAGCCCTAAAAAAAGAGCTAAAAGGCTCGAGTCCTTTGGATCACTAAATAAATTACTTTATTGTACAAAAAGAAACATAAAACATGAAAGAACACACATCATTAGGCATTTTTTGGGTTTTTAGAATATTTAATACAATTAATCGAATTTAAAACTATCGTGAGATGTGGAGGACACTTTAAATGGAGACCTAGGCTCTCCGAAACATGTCGCGCGCGTGACTATACACACGTGAGTGAAACCATAAAATTAGCTTAAATTTAATACAAATATTGACGTCGTTTTCGCACCACCATCACCTAAATCACTTGTGTAACGGTGGAATTTTGCTTATAGAAATCTGATAAAAAGCGATCTTTTTTCACAGCTTAAGCAATTGTAATCTTGGCTAGGCGCCTTGTTCAATTGAATACCCCAGCGGTCGGCAATAAGTGGCCCGCAAACCTCTCACTTGCGGTCTGCGAGCCCCCCTGGCTATTTTGTATATAATATTGTCAAACAACAATGTCTGATAAAGTCACACATATCAACAAAAGTGTGGCCCGCGTCAACTTCCTTAACTACTATGTGGCCCTTGGCTGCTAAAAGGTTGCCGACCGCTGGTATACCCTACAGCAAGGACATAAGGTCCAATATCGTACCTTTGGGGTTGCTCCTGAACCCTTGCACGGTGAGTTGAGCCCGACGGGCCCGCGCGGGCTCGGCGAGCGGGCCGGCGCCGGCGCCGCCCTGGGGCGCCTGCAGCGCCGCGATGCCGCGCTGCGTGGCCGCGCGCATCGCGTTCAGGTTGCGGTGCCGGAGACCTCTGGCGACAATCAACATTAAACATGTCAAATAAAACTATTGATACGGATTACCTCTTCAAGCTTAGACCGCTGAACGAATTTAGTTTAAAGGACCATGGGCAACTTTGTATGGAGCCTGGACCCGACGCCGACAGAAATGAGAGTAAGATCATTAGATAGGTATTTACGAGTATATGTACTTCATTTTGTTCTATGGGCACCGAGCGGGATTCCATTGCAGAACTGAGATATTGGTAATTTAGCCAAAATGTCGCCACCCTTATTACCTAGGCAATAGACTGAGTAAGTAAATTAATTGCTGCGGGGTAGATGTTCGCGCACCGCCGAGCGAGCACGCTCCGCAATCGCCCGGCGGTGGACTCTATTGCCTAGGTAATAAGGTTGACGACATTTTGACTAAAATACCAATTACTCAGTTCTACAATGGAATTCCGCTTGGTGCCCATAGAACGAAATAAAGTACAGAGAAATACCTATCAAATGACCTAACTCTCGACTCTGTTGGTTTTGGGGAAATTTTGACGCATAGTCCTTTGGCATAGAGATAGCTCGAGTCCCGGGGAAGGACATAGGATAGTTTTCATATCGGAAGTCATCCCTAGAGTGAAAAGGTGGTTGAATTGAGAGAGTTATTAAATTGCCTGATAATTGATGTACGCAATTAAGCTTATCAAATTGAATGATTGCTACTACACTTTATCCAGGCGCTATACTTTAACTTCTGTCACTCCACGTAGACAAAGTCGCGAGCAAAAGCTAATGTGAAAATAAAGAGGAAATACCTGAAGAAATGCACAGCAGGGTTCGCGGCGCCTTGCAGGTCGCTGCCACCACCGCCTGCCGCCAAGGATCCTCCAAGGTCATCTGCTACCGTTTCGTCACATGCTGCTAGCACTTCTTCCGCTATCATACCTGCAAATATATAATGTTGTCAAATATAACGTTAAAAAATGTATGTAAAATAACTAAAAAAAATTGGTTATACATCGGTTGTCGATAACTGAATGCGAGACAAGCGGAAATCTGCTAATCTGGCATTTCGCTCATCTGACATTATACATTCCCACAGATGTAATGCACAATGTTTTCTATCGCATTTTCTGAAATACGTTCGTTTTCGTCATGCTATTTCAGTCAACCTCAGTAAGTACTTATTGTTCCGAGACTGGCTGAAATAGCAGGACACGTTCGTGCGTTTCTTTATATATCTTAAATTAGGCACACAACTTGTAGCCGAGTCAAATTAACATACGGAATAAGGTACAAACAGTGCAACACGCTCTCCAAATATCCAGTCTCCATCTGGCACACATAGACGGTGCCATCGCTACATCTGACCACCATTGAGTTAGGCTCATACTCTGTAGCATAGTCATATTAAAACTCTAAATATATCTGTGAAATAATAATACCGTGCAACACTCGATCTAGATGTCCAGTCTCCATCTGCCACACATAGACGGTGCCATCGCTACATCCGACCACCATGGAGTAAGACTCATACTCTATAATATACATACAATACAATACAATACAATACAAATACTCTTTATTGCACACCTCAATAAAATAAGACAATACAAAAGAAAACAGAAATACAGGCAGAGGTAAACAACAGGCGGTCTTATCGCTAAAAAGCGATCTCTTCCAGACAACCTTTGGGTAGCGGAAATTAATAAATTTACATATGTCAGTAGGTGTTGCAAGTGCAATGAAAGAAACTTATCACTAAATACATCGAAAACAGACAAATTACCATGCAAAAAATAAAAATAAACAGAATATAAAAATACATATACAATACATAAACATACTTACATAGACATACATAAATAAATACACATATTATATATAATATAATATAATATAATATAATATAGCAGTGTCAGCCATAGAGAAAGAGTAACCAGATAAAAGCATTAAGGAAGAGATAAGAAATGGAGTTTAAGTAGTCTCTTAAAAGAATTAGGAGACTGAGCGCACCTTAGGTCAAGAGGCAGAGAATTCCAAAGTCGAACAGCTTGAAAAGTATAGGAATTATTATAGTATTTTGAAGCGGAAGAGGGTACAGAAAGAATTAACTTCTGGGCGGACCTAGCGGAACAGAGATAACTGAAGCGATTTTTGAGATAGCGTGGAGTTGCAGGGTTGAAAAGAATAGAATATAGAAGGGACAAAACGTGAAAGTTACGACGGAAGCGGATAGGGAGCCACTTGAGCTGTGAACGGAAGTGAGAAACATGGTCATATTTGCGTAACCCAAATATAAACCGAATGCAGACATTTTGGATACGCTCAAGCTTATTAAGTTGCTCCTCAGTGAGATCGAGATAAGCCACGTCAGCATAATCCAGAATGGGGAGGAGAAGAGTTTGTGCGAGTGCAATTTTGGTGGGAATGGGAAGGAAGTTCCGTAATCTTCTAAGTGAGCCTACTGCCGCGAACATCTTCCTGCTGACTTCGCCCACCTGAGGTCCCCATGATAGAGTACTGTCGATGATGATGCCAAGGTTCTTTACTTGTTGCGAGTACGGAATTAGAACGCCATTAAAATAAATAGAAGGAACGCCAGCAAAGTCAATTCGGGGAAGCAGTTTTGGGCTACCAATTATAATGGCCTGGGTCTTTGCTGGGTTAACTTTAAGGCCAAAACTACGACTCCAATTCGAGATGCTCTCTAAGGCGCCATTCACCTTACCGATCATAGACGGTAGATCTCCAATAACACCCTGCGAGTAAATCTGAAGGTCGTCGGCATAAAGGTGATAGTGAGAAGAAAGTTTAGAAGTGATAGAGTTAATGAAAATGGAAAATAACAAGGGGGACAACACGCCGCCTTGCGGAACGCCGGCCAACGTGTTGCACCAGGAAGAAAGGACATCATCTACTTTAATACGCTGCCGACGACCAAATAAGTAGCTATGGAACCATCCGATTACTGCAGGAGATATATTAAGGGAACGTAGTATTCCAAGGAGAACGTCAAAATCGACGGTATTAAACGCATTGCTAAAGTCTAGCAGCGTTAATACCGTCAACTTTTGATCATTCATCCCCGCCCGAATGTCGTCAGTGATCTTCACGAGAGCAGTAGCCGTACTATGACCAGGACGGAAGCCAGACTGGAGGGGGTTAAGGAGACTATATGTGTTCAGGTACGATGTCAGCTGTTTGTGTACATACATAACTTGTAGCATAGTCATATTAAAACTCTAAATAAGGTACATACCGTGCAACACTCGATCTAGATGTCCAGTCTCCATCTGCCACACATAGACGGTGCCATCGCTACATCCGACCACCATAGAACAAGGCTCATAATCTATAAAGTACGTAACTTGTAGCATAGTCATATTACTCTAAATAAGGTACATACCGTGCAACACTCGATCTAGATGTCCAGTCTCCATCTGCCATACATAGACGGTGCCATCGCTACATCCTACGACCATGAAATCGTCGCCCGGCCGCCATTTTATGCTGACAACCGGAAATAGGTGGCGTGAAGCTAGCGTCACGCATTTCCGTTCGGCCAAGCCTAGAAAATAAACAAGTATTTCAGGACATATTATTCTGAAAATTGTATAAAATCAGTGGTAGATTTTTTAAGGCAAAACTTACTTAACAATGTCACACTGTGATCGGATGCAACGGAGCATATACACTTCTGGATACGGGGCTAAAACAAAAATTACAAAACGTGATTTCAATCATGATTATTTTACTACCAAAATATTAACAAACAAATTCGTGCATCGAATTGTAGATGGCGCTGTACGGCCCAGTACATTATGCGGTGACTCTGGGTGTCAACAGTAAAATTGACGTTTTAAGATTCAGTTACCAGAAAATAGCTAAACTTACAGAGCAGTTATGCGGCGGGACGATAAGCTGCGTGATCTCTCCCGCGTGGACGCAGAAGCGGTGCAACAGTTGACCACTGAATAGGTCCCACAGGCAAACTGCGAAGTCTATACCACCGGACACAAGATGGGATCTGTCGTATCTGTAAAATAATAAGTTTTTGGCAAAAATTTCATTTTTGGTACAAGCTATTATCGCTGACTGTACTTTTCTTTCCACAGGCAATGAATACTCATCGAGACAATTCTAAAAACCCCTAACACAATTAGGTTTCGTTGTTTTATCACAGAGTTCCTATGGCCACCTCTGGTCTCCATCATCATGACATCATAATATTGCATTGTCACCCGACTTACGTATGTATGCAAAATTTCAGCTCAATCGGAAACCGGGAAGTGGATCAAATTTAATTTGCAAGATTTGATTACAGACAGACAGACAGACAGACATACAGACAACGGTCAGGTGAAACTAAATAAAAGCTTGTAAAAAAGCTTGTAATGACGTGTCATGAAATGAGACAACAAGATAGAAAGAGGCTGGAGGCTTTCGAAATGTGGTGTTGGCGGAGGATGGAGAGGATTAGCTGGACGGAAAGGAAGACGAATGAAGAGGTCCTGAGAATGATAGGAGAAAAGCGATGCTTGTTAAATGCAATAAGAAATAGGAGAGGCATGATGTTAGGACACCTTATACGGCATGATAACTTTTTCCTAAACATCCTGGAAGGCAGGATTGAAAAGACAAGGGAAGAAGGGATACCTAGAATCACTTATCTCAGCCAAATAAAAAATAATGCGTCGTCTGTGGAAATTAAAAGACTGGCACAAGAAAGAAATGGTTGGCGATTACTCCACCGACAAGAGCAAAGCTCTTAAGTTATGATGATGATGATGACGTGTCATATTTACCGGTAGTAAAACCAGTTTAATTTTCTACGCTCTTTTTTCTCCCAAACTTTAAATGACAGTTTTCTAAAGGAAATTTTATGGCACATTTTCCTCATCTGACACGACATCTAAGTATAATCAAAGATACATTATAGGCCTATAATATGTATTTAAAAATGTCCTATAATATGTACATTGATTGAGAAAAGATGCGTAAAATCTAAAGCAATTTCGTGCTTCCAAGTTGACAAGTAAATTTGAATATTTTAGACTCTAAAATTTAGAGGAACTGGGTTGAGTGAGTAAAAGACTCCGTTGATTGGTAATCTTAGACTAATTTACTCAATGATACCTAGGCGTTTTATACATCCTGTTATCTTTACATCACAAGCCTAACCGGCGGCGACACATACAATATCTCAACTGAATCAGCTCGTGCTCTAATCTATACTAAGCTATCGACACGCGCTGATTATATTTTTCACCTCAGCAGCTCGAACAAGGGTACTTTGCTTCTTAAAAACAGTGAGCAAAATGCGATTTTGCTCACTGAGTCATTTTGTCTCACTCAGTGAGCAAAATAGTCATTTTGTCTCACTCAGTGAGCAAAATCGCATTTTGCTCACTGAGTGAGACAAAAGGACATTCAAGTGACCTTTATAGTCAAATGTCATTTCAACATGCGGGGTCTAATACAAGTTCGATATACTTGGGTTCTATTATCTCTGTCCCTCTCTCTAGGTATGTTCTCACTGCTTAGGGTGAAAAATTTTGTGTACTACACGAGATCAAAGTTATTTACATCTCGTGCGCTTTTGAATTCCTTACTACGCTCAAGATTCTAAATTAGATTCACGAGCGTAGCGAGTTCGAATGCAGAATCTTTCGCTTGCACGGGACTCAAAATAAGCACTCGAAGAAATATCAAACTTTGATCTCTTGTTGTACAAATAACTATTGCTGACCGCCATATATATCAAGCTGTTTTGGATGTCAAACTAAGGGGCACGTTGTTTTCTTACCCCCTTATTCACAAACGCGCTACAAACCTCAATTAGCTAATAATCGTTTGTCCTTATCTGTCATTTTGACTTATGTATTTGTAAGATAAGGCTAAACATAATTTAACTAAATCAGGCCCGTAAAGTTTTATGAATAGGGGGGTATAGTTCGTAGCTTTGTAATAGAGCCCGGCGGCTAATCCTATTGTCTATTGTTAAGTAAAACCGCATGTGCTACTTACCTGCAAACTAGGGTCATAATTATTCTATTTGGCACCTGAGCGCGGGCTAGTCCAACGCTCAAAAAACCAGTGTAGGTGCGCTCTCCGATAACGCGCCTTTGTTACGCATCTCGATGACACATTTTAGACTGGTGTTCGACCCGCCGGCACTCAGTAACCAAAGTACTGTACTTTTTATGCAGGTGGTTGTGGCACGTGACACGAGCGGTTTTACTTAACAATAGACAATAGGATTAGCTCGGGCTCTATTAGAAACCTACGAACTATAAGTGTGTACCTTGGATGAACATGGTGGGGGTACAGAAGACAGTTGACTCGTCCATTATGACCGTGCAGTAACTGATGTGGTGGCCAATCTGAAACAAGACCACAATCTAAAGCAGTGGTGGGCAAAGTACGGCCCGCGGGCCGGCTTTATCAGGCCCGCCGCCGGTCCTATGAAATAATTAGTACATATATGGCATTGGCCCACGATTATAGCTTATCGCAATTATCAAAATAAATTTTGACTACAATTCTGGCCCTCCACTTAAATTTCGTAAGCTTTCTGGCCCCCCATGAAGAAAGTTTGCCCACGACTGAGTAAGAAACTACGTACTTAGACGTGTGGTTGTATTGTACGGTAGAGTCCGTCCGAGAGATAAAGTTACGAAACTTGGTGTATTTTATGGGTTATTCGCGGACAGTCCAGAACGCAAAATGACTAGTGTATCATTTTGCCTATATCGCTCTTAGTCTACATCGCGAACGGTCCAGAACGCAAAATGCCTACATCATTTTCCGTCGTTTTATCTTTACGTTAGCGATGTCGACGGACTAACGAACCTAACCTACCTGTGTGATACAAAAAAGTGGTCATTTTGCGTTCTAGACCGTTCGCGATGTAGTCTAAAAGCGATATAGGCAAAATATTACACTAGTCATTTTGCGTTCTAGGCCGTCCGCTACTATACCTATTTTATCAGACGGTACACAGCTCAGAGGTTGATGGAAGACCTCAAATTGCAGTATATTTAATAGAATTTAGACTAAAGTACCAAAACCTAAAAAACGACTACCATGACAACTTATTTTTAAATATAGAGCCAAACGCTTACCATCCAACTGTTGATGGTTTCCATGCAACAACTGTAGTTGTACACTGTGTGTGGCGTTGACTATGACTATGGACCCATCTTCACGGCCTACCACGAGACGGTTCACAGCTAGGAGGTAGATGGAAGACCTCAAATTGCAGTATATTTCATTATTGCACCCCCGAAACTCCCGCGACGAAAGCAGATTCCCGTGACTTTTTTTCAGAATTTATACTAAAGTACTAAAACCTAAAAAACGACTACCATGACAACTTATTTTTAAATATATGGAGCCATCTTCTCGGCCTACCACGAGACGGTTAGCGGCTAAGAGGTAGATGGAAGACCTCAAATTGCAGTATATTTCTTTTTTGCACTCCCGAAACTGCCGCGACGAAGTCCCGTGACATTGTTTTTCAGAATTCAGACTAAAGTACTAAAACCTAAAAAACGACTACCATGAAAACTTATTTTTTAAATATAGAACCAAACGCTTACCATCCAACTGTTGATGGTTTCCATGCAATAACTGAAGTTGTACAGTGTGTGTGGCGTTGACTATGACAATGGACCCATCTTCTCGGCCTACCACGAGATGGTTAGCAGCTAGGAGGTAGATGGAAGACCTCAAATTGCAGTATATTTCATTTTTGCACCCCCAAAACTCCCGCGACGAAGTCCCGTGAATTTTTTTTCAGAATTCAGACTAAAGTACTAAAACCTAAAAAACGACTACCATGACAACTCATTTTTAAATATAGAACCAAACGCAGCCAGCGTTCCATCCAACTGTTGATGGTTTCCATGCAACAACTGAAGTTGTACAGTGTGTGTGGCGTTGACTATGACTATGGAGCCATCTTCTCTGCCTACCACGAGACGGTTAGCGGCTAGGAGGTAGATGCAAGACCTCAAATTGCAGTATATTTCATTTTTGCACCCCCGAAACTCCCGCAACGAAGTCCCGTGACATGTTTTTTTTTTAGAATTCAGACTAAAGTAGCAAAACCTAAAAAACGACTACCATGACAACATATTTTTAAATATAGAACCAAACGCTTACCATCCAACTATTGATGGTTTCCATGCAACAACTGTAGTTGTACAGTGTGTGTGGCGTTGACTATGACTATGGACCCATCTTCTCGGCCTACCACGAGACGGTTAGCGGGTAGGAGGTAGATGGAAGACCTCAAATTGCAGTATATTTCTTTTTTGCACTCCCGAAACTCCCGCGACGAAGTCCCGTGACATTTTTTTTCAGAATTCAGACTAAAGTACTATAACCTAAAAAACGACTACCATGAAAACTCATTTTTAAATATAGAACCAAACGCTTACCATCCAACTGTTGATGGTTTCCATGCAACAACTGAAGTTGTACAGTGTGTGTGGCGTTGACTATGACTATGGAGCCATCTTCACGGCCTACCACGAGACGGTTCACAGCTAGGAGGTAGATGGAAGACCTCAAATTGCAGTATATTTCATTTTTGCACCCCCGAAACTCCCGCAACGAAGTCCCATGACATGTTTTTTTTTAGAATTCAGACTAAAGTAGCAAAACCTAAAAAACTACTACCATGACAACTCATTTTTAATTATAGAACCAAACGCTTACCATCTAACTGTTGATGGTTTCCATGCAACAACTGAAGTTGTACGGTGTGTGTGGCGTTGACTATGACTATGGAGCCATCTTCTCTGCCTACCACGAGACGGTTCACAGCTAGGAGGTAGATGGAAGACCTCAAGTTGCAGTATACTTCATTTTTGCACCCCCGAAACTCCCGCGACGAAAGCAGATTCCCGTGACTTTTTTTTCAGTATTTATACTAAAGTACTAAAACCTAAAAAACGACTACCATGACAACTTATTTTTAAATGTAGAGCCAAACGCGGACTAACCATCCAACTGTTGATGGTTTCCATGCAACAACTGTAGTTGTACAGTGTGTGTGGCGTTGACTATGACTATGGAGCCATCTTCTCTGCCTACCACGAGACGGTTAGCAGCTAGGAGGTAGATGGAAGCCGTGAGTTTTACTTCTGAAACAAAACGCATGTTATTGATGTACATTTTTTTTAATGCTTGGCTTTAAAAATAATATGCTGACGTACAGTACATGGGTTTTTAGTACAATGTAGTGTACTTAACATACTTAAGAAACAGACCTGGAGGTTCATTAATGAGTAGGTACATAATGTACCCCTGTAGGTATGTAATGTAATGAATGTAATTTTACTCTTTCATTATATTATTTTGCTGTAAATAAGGTTAAAGAACATATTTTATTTTAAATGTAACAACAATCTTACCGGGCTCCTCAGGGTGGTGCAATTGGTCCAAAATACCAACAGGACTGGGGTTCATCTCCGCCCAGGCCATATCCAAGCTGGTCAGCACAATAGGCGCGTGGGCTGAAACAAAATGTACACTTTATCTCTTTCACTCTGCGCACAGAATAAATAATAGTACTAGGTACCGAAGACTCACTCTCTAACAAAACGCGTCTGTTACGATCAGCACAGGCCGCTAGGTAGCGACAGCGCCACGCGCGGCTTATGGCAAACCCCAAAACGCGGCTAATTGGGGTGGAACGGATGTACTTTTAGGCACTTGTCCCACCGCCGACGATGAGCGATAAGCGAGTAGAACAATAAACTAGAAACGAGTGGGCGAGCGGCGAGAAGAGAGTGTTAGCTCCAATAGTTTTATGGCTTGGCTATAGGCGAGTGTTCGAGTGCGACGGGCTATTACTCGCGTCAATCGCTCGGGCGGTGCAGTGTAGCCGAACACGCAGACGTCGCAGACTTGTTCAAACTACGAAGCGAGCATCGCCGAGCGAGTACCGCTGAGCTAGTTTTATCTTATCGCGGCGACAAACTAGTAAAGCGAGTGTTCTCGCCGGCAGTGTGAACAGCCAGCGATGATCTATTAATATATGTGTCTCTTTTACTAACACAGGATCCTAATCTTTTGTTCGTTTCTTCGGCGAGAAAATCGCCGATAGTTAATCGCTTACTCGCTCTTGGTGGGACAAGTGCCTTAGCTACCTGTAGCAAAGCGACGAAATCGCGGAGTGAGCTACCCCTCCGGCCTAGCCAAGGTTACAATCGCTATCGCTTCGACAACGAAAAGCATTATGTCTCTCTATCACTCTTCTATATTAGTGTGACAGTGACAGTTGCGTTTCGATCGCTACGAAGCGTAAGCGATTGGCGTCTTGGCTACGCGGCCTGTTCTGCGTAGGAAGATCGAGAAAAGAGAGCTATGCCTATTTTGTTTGTTTTGCCCGACTTGGCAGGGGAGTACCCTCTGATGAAGCAAGTAAGATGATAATCATCTAAGAACCACAGAAATCTCCTAACCGCCAGATGTCTTATGTACATTGCTTGGCAACACAAATAATAACGGATTTTTTAGCACAGTGTCAATTATAGAGGTCTTTAGTTGCGATGTGGTCAATTACAGAGGCAAAATTAAGAAAAATATTAATAATCTAAATTGCAATTATAGAGGTTACAAAATTTCAATTTCTTTTTTTGGTCTCATAGAACCGGACCGGACCCTTTGGTTGCAATTATTGAGGTTTCCCATATGCAGGTGCCAATTAACCAGGTTTCACTGTATATTGCTTGGCAACACAAATACACCCGCAGTGGCTTAATTTATATAAGTACATTACCCAATTAAGACGATTTCCCGCATAGTCGCCGCTAAGCAATAGGCGCTGTTTGCCTCCCACTGTCGTTATACACACAAGATTTACTAACCTCGTGCCGCCCAATGTACGTTAGAATGTACACTCAGTTTCGATGGAATGTCAACCTTAATTAAAAATATAGTAGGTAGCATTTCCTTTGTCTTGTAATATTTCCGAACAAATGAAATTCAACCTAATTGAAAATACAACAAGATTCTAACTTCCTTGGCTATAATTTTGTACGGTGGGCGGCACGAGGCTAATGTATGTACTTACATGGGATAGTCCCCACCGCCGGCGTAGCGGCGTCGTCGACGTTCCAAACGGATACGGTCCCTAGAGAGTCGCCGCGGAGCAACAGACGTCGCTGTTTGCCTCCCACTGACGTTATACAAACAAGATTAACTATTGTATGTACTTACATGGAATAGTCCCCACCGCCGGCGTAGCGGCGTCGTCCACATTCCAAACGGAGACGGTCTATAGAGAGTCGCCGCGGAGCAACAGGCGTCGCTGTTTGCCTCCCACTGGCGTTATTCAAACAAGATTTACTATTGTATGTACTTACATGGAATAGTCCCCACCGCTGGCGTAGCGGCGTCGTCCACGTTCCAAACGGATACCGTCCCTAGTGAGTCGCCGCGGAGCAACAGGCGGCGCTGTTTGCCTCCCACTGAAGTAATCACGAAACGCATTGCGGGCGGGCATGACAGTAACTGTTAAAAGGCAAAATGTATACATATTAGAAATAGCTTTGGAATATGATATCTACAGAAAAAAACCGGGCAAGTGCGAGTCGGACTCGCGCACGAAGGGTTCCGTACCATAATGCAAACAAGGCAAAAAAAAAAACGGTCACCCATCCAAGTACTGACCCCGCCCGACGTTGCTTAACTTCGGTCAAAAGCCACGTTTGTTGTATGGGAGCCCCACTTAAATCTTTATTTTATTCTGTTTTTAGTATTTGTTGTTATAGCGGCAACAGAAATACATCATTTGTGAAAATTTCAACTGTCTAGCTATCACGGTTCGTGAGATACAGCCTGGTGACGGACGGACGGACGGTCGGACAGCAGTCTTAGTAATAGGGTCCCGTTTTACTCTTTGGGTACGGAACCCTAAAAATGTTGCTAGGACTGTAAGCATGTTTCCAATTGAACGCAAGTAAGGTGGTGGCCTTATAACAGGGGTGCGAAACTCCTCCCTTCGGCCAAACTCGGCTCCGTTCGGCTCAGCATTACTCCGAACAATTATTAGGGTTGACACAACTTGACGTCCCTTTGCGTGCACGACCACTGATAATGGCCTGGATTTTGACAACCCTAAATAGCCGAAATGGATAGTGCCATATATTAGAAAGGGCATGATTCGACCCTGAACCGCTGTCAAACTTCGGTTTTGTAGGAAGTATCCTTTCTGTACGGTAGTACTATTACTTATTCTGTGGTTTGGCTCTATATTTAAAAATAAGTTGTCGTAGTAGTCGTTTTTTAGGTTTTGGTACTTAAGTCTAAATTAAAAAAACTGCTTGCGTGCTTATAACTTACTTTGTTATCAGGATGGGCCAGGATACCAAACAAGACGGGGCTATCGTGAGCCACAGTAGGACCGTGGAATCCTTTGTGATCTGGTACGGAGCTGAAACATATGAATAAGGTAAACAAATACTCGAATTTACGCTGCGTCTTACGTAAGCGAACGACTCGCGAACGCGACGCGGCGCGGCGCGGCGGGCCCAAGGCGTTCGCGTTCGCAACGAGATCGTCCACGTAGGACACTTCTATAGGTATCAAAGGATTGATTCACCCCGCGCCGCATCGCTTCGCTTCGCGTTCGCGTGTTGTTTTCCTACGCAGTACGCTGCGTTAAACTGTATTGAGTCATACTAAAGGGGCCCATAGATTATCAGTTCGCCGGACGATATCAGCCTGTCAGTTGTTCGGAGCTGTCAAATTTTGCGATCAACTGACAGGCTGATATCGCCCGGCGAACTGGTAATTAGTCCCCTTAACAAAAAACAAAAAATACGGTTCAACTCACGCAAGTCACTCGCGCGACATGTTTCGGAAAGCATATGACTCCATTTTCTAGCACTGATGACAGTGCGTGTAGCCGCGCGTCGCGTACTGCTATTCGCCGCGTGGCGCGATGTTAGTGCTTGAGGTGAGTAATCGTATTTCTGGCTTAGATACAAATACATACACTTGTATCCAGAATTAAGTATATAATAAAATATGTATATACATAAATATAATGGGACAATCTTACACAAAACGGCCTAGTCCCATAATAAGCACAATAAGGGTTGTGTTGTGGGTACTAGACGACAATAAATATAATAGATAGATAGAGATAAATACTTAAATACAAAAACATAACTCAAGAATAAATATATGATAAATACACAAATAAATGCATAAATATACCAGGATTCGAACCTGAGACCTCCTTCTGCGCAGGCAGGGTCACTACCGACTTGGCTAGGAGGCCATTAAAGCCGTAATTTGGCTTGGCCGTCGTTTTTTCACATTTCACAACTAAATACGTAAATATCTTTGTCCCTGTAATTCTGGATACGAGTAGACAGAGATAGAGAACATAGGTTCCAAAATACAATTAAACTATATTTTATAATTCGCTTCAGGCTATATGTTAGTATCTGGTTATTATGTATATGATAAAATATGTATAATAATACAATTAATAGCAGTTAAGGCGAAAATCGAATATGATCTTTAATTAATAGCAAAGGTCCTTAAGAGGTTATATATAAAATACATATATTGTATTGAAAAATATAAACGTAATGTAACAGAAACAAATTTTTCTTTAAATTAGCTCTCAACACTGATTATAATTCTGCCACTTAAATAAAAAATAAACTATTAAACCTATAGGGTAATTCGCCAGTAACTGGCCACTGTTAGTAATTGGCCACCCTAAAATAAAAATTAATTCTATTCACCTATAAATAGAATTCATTTTAGTATAAGGCGGCTAGTTATTGAAGGCTGGCCAGTTATTGAAACCTTATACTAAAATGAATTCTGTTTATAGGTGAATAGAAGTCATTTTTATTTTAGGGTGGCCAATTACTAACACTGGCCAGTTACTGGCGAATTACCCTATCACTAGTTTAAATACCCGATCATATAAAATTTCCACACTGTACTTATACAATACAAGCTAAGCGAATCATTTAAGCAATAATATTATTTTAGGAAAGCGACTAAGTATAGTAAATTTTAATTAAACACCAATATAGATGATTCACAATGGAAGTGCAGGTGGCAAAATAATATTAAATACATAACCTACTTATCACTAAATACTCAAAATAAAATAACAATTAATAACCTCTAAAAATTAAACCATAAAAACACCGTCTCGTATCAAAATACGTTGTACAATCAGTACAATAACATCAAACCAAATAAAATAATACTTTATTAACTAAACTATTTTGAACTAAGAAGCTTCTAAACCAATCAATAAAGGAGTTGTACCTGACAATAATTCTCCATGACATTTTATACAAAGTTTAGAACCTACGTTTTATATTTTATTTTATTCGGGGGTTCAGAGGGCATTTTAACATTTTGTCTTACTCTGGGAGGTTAATATGTTGATATATTAAGCATTTTTTGTTATGGGACTAACCCCGAAAACGAGAAAGTATAATTTCCTGTTCCATAAAAACATACCTAGCCACTATTGCTTCTCTGCCGAAATGTATCTAACAGACTGTTCGGGTCAAAATCAGTCCCAAGCGCCTGCAAAAAGATTATAGTAAAAGCGTCATATAGATCAATCGCCCTTGGTTTTGAAATATCATGTCTCAAATCTATCATGTCAAATATGCACCTTTCGTTAACGTAAAATTATGTGGTTTGAGGAGAATTATTGTCAGTGTCACAAAGAGATAGTCCTTGCTGATCGGATCTAAATACAGGTGCTAGCAAAGTAACATACAGACAGACAAACTGAATGGTGCTAACCTACTGATAACCCGTCCGCGCAGTTTGCTATAACAGAGATTGTATTATTTAGCTTGAATGACGAGAAATGCTTGTTTGAACAACTTGTTTGGGCAAACAGCCCACGTCAAAGATATGTTTACAGTTTTGCACCGTACTCCTTTGTAATAAGGCGATAAATGTAAACATATCTTTGAAGTCACGTCGACTGTAAATGCATGGCGCTATCGACTGCCGGCGGCGACAATCGCCTCAGGGTATATGCTCACCCCCCCCCCCTCCCCCAAGGGGCTGATTTTGACGGAGTGCGAACTCGCATGCGAGTTTCATTACATTGCGGGTTTTGATCGGTCGGTTGAATTGGACGTAACCCATTGTCCGCAATGTAACTAAAATCGCATGCGAGTTCGCGCGCCGTCTAAAGCAGCCTTTATTCATAAAACTTTGCGCACCCGAGCTGCATACAATGCTGTCATCGCATTTTTAGTAGCTCGGTACACGTCAAAGACCGTCGGACCACTGTTGCTTTTTACACTGTGGTATAAGCATCCTAATACATATATTATGCAGATTAGAGTTTATAAAAAAAGTATTTCAAGTCAATTTAGGTACAAACCAAGCATTTTTCGTCAAAAATGTTATTAATGGAACATGTAAGGAGCTTGTTATTGTCGAAAACGTGCATGTTAGCGATATAATGATCAGACTTTTATTAAATTAGTTTATTATTATAAAAATTAAGCTCCTTTGAAGGCGACCGAAATAACACAAATTATTATTTGTAATATATTAACAATATAAAATAAAATGTATTATAATTACATAACATGGATTAAAACCGTTTTCAATAGAGAATATTACGCTATAAAACTCTGCGCAGGGGGCGCCACTATCCATCACAATCTGCCGCGAAACAAGAAAATTGATAAAGCGGCAGATAACTAAATTTTCCAGTTTCCCGGTAGGCCCTTGTTATCAAACTGCCTTGATGCATCAATGTCATATTTTACTGTCTGTAAAAACTTGTCAAAATACAGTTAAAGTTACTCTATGGTTTACTAGTTAGCTTAGTGCTGCACTCTGGCCGCAGAACATTAATTGCAGTAATATCCCCTATTAGAACGCCAGAATGAAGCAAAGTGAAAATCCGTAAAAAATATTAATATTACTTATTTATACATATAATTTGTGTTATTTGCCGTTCATATTATAAATTATAAACACAGAGGCCATTTTGTGCTCTGATGAGATCTAGAATGGAAGTTTATTTTAGCAATAATGAATTAAATTCATGCCAATTCAATGAGAAAATCTAGACATTAAGGGCCGCCCCACACTAGCGTCTTCCGAGCGTCGTCTAGCCAACTCTATCTGCCGTATTCGAACTTCAAGATATTCACAAGAGACGACACGTACTAGATCCATTCTAAATACGTTATAGTTTAGATATCAACTAATTCTCCTTTGCAGCGCAATTCGGGCAACCAATGTCACTTTTACGATAGATAGAGTAAGATATCTATTAGATGTGAATTGGATCTCTAAGTCATATCCTGTGGAAATCGTTCAAGAGTATCTCCAGAATCGCGCAAATGTCAAATTTAACAGGTTAGATCTTAAACATATCGTTATCGTATCTTGGTGATGTCTAAAAGATATCTAATAGATGTCTATTTCAAAATCCGAATCGCGCCCTATGGCTGCTGCCACATCGTCGGCGCAACTGCGCAGCGACGCCATTTTCCACAGCGACTAGACGCCAACGCTCAAAATACGCTAGTGTGCGGTGCCTAAAAATCTTTTTTAGTAATTTTAGTTGCGGAGGTAAAAGAAACAGGGATTTAATAGCAAATGCGGAACATGCTTCATTAGAAAATAAATAATTAAATATTAATTACATGAAATTGTAAATAACGTGACGTCACATTAATTAAATAAATATTCCAACGAACGATTCTGGCGATAAGAAATTCCTTGAGAAATTCTCAAAAATCCTTTCTTAATGGAGCTCTAAAGTAAGGTCGCCAAGCATGAAGAATTTCGTACATGTACCATTTCGTCTATCACACGCGCATATTGCTGTCCCGTGTGATAACATCCAAGAGAGGGACCAACCTAGAAATCGCGAAAACAGAAATTACCCTCCCATAGAAAATGTACCAGAAAAATTTTTTTCGCGATTTCGGGGTTGGTAGTAAAAGTTGCTCAGTACAATCCCAAAACCTCTCTGGCAACGGGATTGTATTTATTAGCCACCTTGTATATATTTTAAATCATATTTAGTTTTAACCACAAATATGTTTTATTTCATATCCCAGCACCTCCACCAACATTAAAACTAAACACAAAAACGAACACCTCCGCAACCAAAACTACTAAAGCAAGGACACGTAGCACGAGGAATGTCGTACAGTAACCCGCCTGTTTCTATCTCTTTTGCACGCTCATACTTATATTGCTGCCCCGCTCGAACAGTGTCATTGTCCGCCGTCATCATGGGCAGTGGGGAGACACTCCTGACTTCGGTCGAACTCGGCTCCGTTCGGCTCAGCATTGCTCCGAGCAATTATTAGGGTTGGCACCACTTGACTTCCTTTTGCGTGCACGACCACAGATAAGATAATCACTTGAATTTTGACAACCCTAAATAACCGAAAGGGATAGTGCCATATATTAGAAAGGGTTAGCATGATTCGACCCTGAACCGCTGTCAAACTTCGGGTTTGTAGGAAGTGTCCTTTCTGTACATACAGTACTATTATTTTCTTCTGTGTCATGGGGAGACAGCAATATGTGCGCGACGCGCGTGCGATAGAGATAGGAACAAGCGGGGTCAATGTACGACATTACTCGTTTTAAGCGTCCTTTCTTTACACACGACCGTTTTGCTTTTCGAATGTACCGTCAGTCTAGCAAGTCTAGTATGTACAGTCAGCAGCAAAAGTTGCTAAGCGGGCGAGGTGTTCATAATTACCTTGACCTTATTCTCTTAACAATAAAGTCGCGTCAAGATCATTTTGAACACCTGGCCTGCTGCTGACTGTACATAGTCAGTCACCCATCTCCTAACGACCTTCCAAAGTACATTTTAGTATACATAATCCCACTTTTTTAGTCCGTATACAGTATACGTACTTGGCGGGCAGCCTGTAGAGGTACCCCTTGCCCTCCGTGGACCACACCAGCACGCGGTCGGGCGCCAGGAAGTCCCCCGACATCCAGCGCTCGCCACTAGGGGCCTGGATCGAGCACAGCACCGAGAAATCACCTGGCATGTAACTCTAGTCCGTATACAGTGTACGTACTTGGCGGGCAGCCTGTAGAGGTACCCCTTGCCCTCCGTGGACCACACCATCACGCGGTCGGGCGCCAGGAAGTCCCCCGACATCCAGCGCTCGCCACTAGGGGCCTGGATCGAGCACAGCACCGAGAAATCACCTGGCATGTAACTCTAGTCCGTATACAGTGTACGTACTTGGCGGGCAGCCTGTAGAGGTACCCCTTGCCCTCCGTGGAACACACCAGCACGCGGTCGGGCGCCAGGAAGTCCCCCGACATCCAGCGCTCGCCACTAGGGGCCTGGATCGAGCACAGCACCGAGAAATCACCTGGCATGTAACTCTAGTCCGTATACAGTGTACGTACTTGGCGGGCAGCCTGTAGAGGTACCCCTTGCCCTCCGTGGACCACACCATCACGCGGTCGGGCGCCAGGAAGTCCCCCGACATCCAGCGCTCGCCACTAGGGGCCTGGATCGAGCACAGCACCGAGAAATCACCTGGCATGTAACTCTAGTCCGTATACAGTGTACGTACTTGGCGGGCAGCCTGTAGAGGTACCCCTTGCCCTCCGTGGACCACACCAGCACGCGGTCGGGCGCCAGGAAGTCCCCCGACATCCAGCGCTCGCCACTAGGAGCCTGGATCGAGCACAGCACCGAGAAATCACCTGGCATGTAACTCTAGTCCGTATACAGTATACGTACTTGGCGGGCAGCCTGTAGAGGTACCCCTTGCCCTCCGTGGACCACACCAGCACGCGGTCGGGCGCCAGGAAGTCCCCCGACATCCAGCGCTCGCCACTAGGGGCCTGGATCGAGCACAGCACCGAGAAATCGCCTGGAAACGTCACGTTACATTTAAATATTCATAGATTAGAGATTTATTTCTAATTTCATTGTCTCCCCTACCCAAAGGTTGTCTTACATAATGCATATCTTAGGATAAAGAGAGCATTTTGGTGCAACATTTTTGTAACCATTTTTGAAGCGCCATCTGCAATTGTGAACCAGAACTATCGACGTCTATACCGGGTGTGGCTTGTAACACGAGCAAATAATTAAAACATAGACTGTACTCCTCAAACGGTGACATTTTTGTTCAACACCTCTTAAAAATTATGAAGTATTTAGATGTTTTCCATACAAAATAAATATTATCTTCAATGGACGCCATCGCCACGCCATATCATTGTGATTGACGTTGCTTGTCACGCCTTAAACATAACAAAATTCGCAATACATTGCGTCTTAGAATTAACTTTAAAGTGTGTTAAAAATCAAACCAAAATTCAAAAAAATCCAAATTTTAAATCTACCACTAGTCTTACCGGTACCGGCGTCATATATCTGACACTACTTCGCGCACACTATAAGCACAGTCCGTTGGTTGAGCACAGCAGTTGAGTGACAGTGCGTTGAGGCAGCGAATCTGCTTCGACTCATTTTAAATCTACCACTAGTCTTACCGGCGTCATATATCTGACAGTACTTCGCGCACACTATGAGCACAGTCCGTTGGTTGTAAGCACAGCAGTTGAGTGACTGCGTTGAGGCAGCGAATCTGCTTCGACTCATTTTAAATCTACCACTAGTCTTACCGGCGTCATATATCTGACAGTACTTCGCGCACACTATGAGCATTGTCCGTTGGTTGTAAGCACAGCAGTTGAGTGACAGTGCGTTGAGACAGCGAATCTGCTTCGACTCATTTTAAATCTACCACTAGTCTTACCGGCGTCATATATCTGACAGTACTTCGCGCACACTATGAGCACTGTCCGTTGGTTGTAAGCACAGCAGTTGAGTGACAATGCGTTGAGGCAGCGAATCTGCTTCTACTCATTTTATATCTACCACTAGTCTTACCGGCGTCATATATCTGACAGTACTTCGCGCACACTGACTACTGTCCGTTGGTTGTAAGCACAGCAGTTGAGTGACAGTGCGTTGATACAGCGAATCTGCTTCGACTCATTTTAAATCTACCACTAGTCTTACCGGCGTCATATATCTGACAGTACTTCGCGCACACTATGAGCACAGTCCGTTGGTTGTAAGCACAACAGTTGAGTGACAGTGCGTTGAGGCAGCGAATCTGCTTCGACTCATTTTAAATCTACCACTAGTCTTACCGGCGTCATATATCTGACAGTACTTCGCGCACACTATGAGCACAGTCCGTTGGTTGTAAGCACAGCAGTTGAGTGATAACGCGTTTAGGCAGCGAATCTGCTTCGACTCATTTTCGTATATCGGCTCAGATTGCTTATTCTCATGGCCTAAGAGGGACCAAACCTGTGGATGGAAAATAAATACAATTAGTAATGAAATGAATCTATGCAAACATATTATCGTTTAATGAATTTAATTAGGGTAATTCGCCATAGCTGGCCACCCTAAACTAAAAATGAATTCTATTCACCTATAAGCAGGATTCATTTTAGTAAAAGGTTTCAATAACTGGGCCCGCCTTCAATAACTAGCCGCCTTATAATAAAATGAGTTCTATTTATAGGTGAATAGAATTCTTTTTTAGTTTAGGGTGGCCTGTTACTGGCGAATTACCCTATTTGAAATATGTAGGGTCGTAGGATGACTACTTTAGTTATTGGCCACTCCATAGTAATTGTCTTAACAATAAGGGGCCAACAACTAATTGCAGTTACCGTATATTTTTCGAAACTTCTAATTTGTACTTTAACCCACACTCTTAACTACAGTATGATTCCTCGAAAAATGGTTAGGGACTTACTTTAACCGTCCCAGTAATCGAAATGGCCAAAACGACGTCGTCTTTCCTCGACGATGGTCGGAGCACCTGAAATAAATAAAAATCTCATTACTACCACAGTGTAAAAAGTAACAGTGGTCCGACGACTTTTGATGCATCTCTTCTTCTTAGTCGGATACTCTTGTCAGAGCAGTCGTGGTCATTAAGGTCGTTGTACGGCCATTTTTGTTGTTTCCCGCCATGCTTCTCTATTTATTGCATTCCGCGCGCACAGATTTAAAGGTGACCCGGTGAGAGCTTTAACTTGGTCGGTCCATCGCATTGAAGGCCGCAATCTGGGTCTTGGGCCATCCACTCTGCCGTGTACAACAAGCCTATCCATGGCGTCATCTTCGCTGTGCGTAACGTGACCGAAGTAGCTAAGGATACGAGAGTGAACCGAGAGATAGAGAGCTACTAACAATGGCTATTTTAGCTCGGGTGCGCGCGATCTTTGGCGGTCAAAAGATCTTAAGTCATCGGTGCCATAGATAAATAAATATTAGGGGGACAACATAGATCAACTTAGCCCCAAACTAAGCAAAGCTTGTAATATGGGTGCTAGGCGACGATATACATACTTACATAGACAAATAAATACTTAAATACATAGAGAACACCCATGACTCAAATATCTGTGTTTATCACACAAATAAATGCCCTTACCGGGATTCGAACCCAGGAGCATCGGCTTCACAGGCTGGGTCATCATCCACTAGGCCAGACCGGTCGTCAATAACTGAACAAACATACATGCAACGCGGATATCCAGTCCGGGTTCATCTTGGAGCTGAGCGAGAACAGTATCTCCAAGGAGAACGGATCCATGATCAGGATCTCGGCGTAGTAGCCGTTGCAAAACAGCCGTAAGTCATCGCTATTGCACATGTGGTATGCCTGTAAAAACAAATAGTACTGAAACCAGGGACCGTTACCGGTATAACTAAAAATCTAAATATCTCATAGCTTTCACATTATTTCTTTGAAATTACAGAATAGTATTTAGGTAAAGATAATGATTGATCAAATTAGCTAAATTAAGTGCAAAAATATACATAAACAACCAAGATACCGAAATTGAATACCGGTTAATTTGTATGAAAAATATACCGGTATTCGGTCCCTGACTGAAACACACCCAACTTGTCAGTAGGAAGGCGCGAAATTCAAAGGACCAGGCAACTTAGTATGGAGTCTGGACCCATAACTTTTTTTTTGGCCTGGTTACGAGACCTTTAAGCCAAGTCTGTATTTTTTTTTGGACCAATAACCAACAGAAGTGAGAGTTAGGTCATTAAATAGGTATATTTATGTACTTCATTTCGTTATATGGTCAACAAGCGGAATTCCATTGCAGAACTGAGATATTGGTATTTTAGTCAAATGTCGTCACCCTTATTACCTAAGCAATAGAGTCCTAGCAAGTAAATAGTTGCTGCAGGGTAGATGTTCGCGCACCGCTGGGCGAGCGCGGCGAATGGTTTGCCGCGCTCACCCAACAATGGACTCTATTGCCTAGGTAATAAAGACGACGATTTTGACTAAAATATCAATATCTCAGTTCTGCAATGGAATTCTGCTTGGTGCCCATAGAACGACATGAAGTAAATAGAAATACCTATCTAATGCCCTAATTCTCAACTCTGTTGGTATTGGGACCATTTTGTATGTATGTATAAACTCTTTATTGTACAAAACACAAATTTATAGCACAGGATAGGCAGTACAAAGGCGAACTTATCCCTTTAAGGGATTTCTTCCAGTTAACCTTTGAGTAGATGAGAATGAGTTGACGTATACTCGTAGTTCTTTGCTTTGTGAAGTCAACTCTTCACACCTACATTTCTTTTGCTGCTTTTTGCTACTTGCCAGAGTATCACTACATCTTATAAAATAAAGTCCCCCGCCGCGTCTGTCTGTTTGTGTGTGTGTATGTTCGCGATAAACTCAAAAACTACTGAACGGATTTTCATGCGGTTTTCACCTATCAACAGAGTGATTCTTGAGGAAGATGTTGGTGTATAATTCGTTAAGGTTTTGTAACCCATGCGATGCCGGAGCGGGTCGCTAGTAAAATGCGTAAAAAAATTCCTTTTGTGACCTTAATTTCTTTATCAATCAGTGGACTGATTCATAAATGATATTTTTATCAATTATAACATAAACGTATGATATTTAAATATTTTAAATTGCACAATATTACTATGTAGCAAGTAGCAAGCAGATAAAACCAGGGTCCGTTACCGGTATAACTAAAAATGAAAATATCTCATAACCTTCACAATATTTCTTTGATATTATACAATATAGTATAATAGTATTTACGTAAGGACAATGATTGATCAAATTAGCTCAATTAAGTTCATAAATATACATAAATAACCGAGATACCGAAATTGAATACCGGTTATTTTGTATGAAAAATATATATATATACCAGTATTCGGTCACTGGATAAAACCAAAAAAATATTTTTATGTGACTATGACTATGACAGTTTAAATTCGATTACCTGTATGTTGGTATGTATTTGAGATAACTTGACACTCTCACGGCACTTTCCATCCACAAGGTCCCATGTGCACATCTCACCGGCCTCCGAGGAGCTCACAATAAAGTTGTTATCCTGCAAAAAGAAATAACAGTTGCTTATGGCCACTTGCACCACTAACCCGGGGATTAAACTGTTAACCCAGTGTCAAATTGTACTGGTAACCATGATAACTCCTGGTTTAACTGGTTAACCCTGGGTTAGTGGGATGGTGAAAGTGGACGTTAGCAATAGTACACACGAATTTATTAACAAATAATAAAATGGTGGATTGGTAAAGACTATTTCTGTAAATTTCATTAGAAAAATAAAAATACTATTTATTATTTTAAATGTTTTTATTTTGTTAGAGGTCAGACTAGGAATCCTCTAGACCGAGTTTAGAGCAATTATTTCATGCAACCGATGATGCCAAAAATGCGGGGGTGCGCGGGACGAGGTGAGCGAAGTCCCGTGCCGTGATTGGTCCGTTCAAAGACACGGACGTCACACAAAGACACTTTCGACTCGAACATGGAGTAAAATTACCGTATGCCTGGCAGAGGGGGTAGCGCGACTATGCTCAATGTGGAGGGTGTTTTGTCTGTGGAGCTCAGTTATTCTACAGATAAATTTAAAGACCGGCAAATTTTAAAAATGTAGGCACAAAGGGTTATCGTCCCATAAAAAAAATTAATTTCGCGCCTTTTTCTACTGACAAACTTGTTTGACCGGCTATACATAAAACAGTGATAAGTAATGCATATACATATAAGAGCCAGCAAATGATGATATCCTTCCAAATTTAATGCCCACCTGAATAATAGAAGCCCTTGACAAACAAGTAACCGGAGCAGTATGCCCCACGAGCAAGCAGCGGGGCGTCATCTTCAACGACTCCGGGTCCACGGCCCATATGCAGATCTGGCCATCATAGCAGCCCGTGACCAGTGTCTTCTGGTCTCTGGACAGGTATACGGCTGAGACGCAGTGGGTTGGGGCGTACTTGCCCCAGAGCACAACAGGCACAATGAGATTTGTGCCCGGCATGGTTATGCTGAAAAATATAAAAATTGACAATTTTGGATGTTAATTCACGACCAGTCTGGCATAGTGGGTAGTGACCCCGGTAAGGGCATTTATTTGTGTGATAAGCATGGCTATTTGTTCCTAAGTCATGGATGTTTTCAATGTCTGTATTTAAGTATGCGTATTGTCTGTATATTATATATATCATTGTCCGAGTACCCACAACACAAAGCCTTCTTGAGCTTACCATGGGACTTAGTCAATTTGTGTCAGAATGTCCCTATAATATTTAAATTATTAATTTTAAAAAAATATTCAGGGTAATTTTTGGACCGTTAGCCATATTGTGCGAGGTGATTAGGTAGGCCATACTGAACAACTTTTTCTATGGGACCAACTCCGAAATCACAACCTGTTACCGCTATAAATTATACCTATAACAAATACGGAACCCTCGGTGGGCGAGTCCGACAAGTGCGAGACTTGTCCGGTTTTATTATTTCCTTCTCAGTAAAAGCAGCAATGCAATTTAAATCCATATTGCAAACTCAAATTACTGTGTTGTACATATACTACGCAATGACATCTTTTCTACATCTAATATACAAATTTGAATATCATAACACAACAACGATTATAGTTCAACTTTAGTGTCGACTAAATGTATGGACATGTTAACATAATGTAATAGGTAGAATAAGATTATTTCTCACTACTCTTAGACATGGAAATAACCAACTTAATTACCCATGAAACCGTTTTGTTTGTATAACAAAACGATAAGACGTGAGATCTAGCTGAATAACTCACAAGTACTTCGCAAGGACGTATTGATTATCTTATTTTTTACGTACCGTCGATGTTTAGGCACCGATAAATTCTAATACTATGCACCTCACTCAATTCCTATCCATTTAAACCACAGTAAAAGTTATCAGGAAAGCGCAAATTTAATAATTTCGATTAAAAACTGCGATTATCAATTTTACGACTGCAAGCAGCTGACAGACAGCTGCATGACAGTTAGTTTTAGTACGTTGGTAGTATTGCGAAATCATCAAATCATTGGATGCGTTCCGTAAAAAAATAAAATAAATTAATTAAAAAATTAAAAACACGACTGCTGCATTTTAAATCGAACTGAAAAGCTAAAAATAATGTTAATATGTTAGAGTCTGGCTACTGAAATTTTACTCAAATGTTTGGCGGGAAATTCAAAAAATCTTGGGCTGGTCACACTTTGTATAGTAGGAAGTATAGTTTTGATACTAGACAATATTTTTGATTTTCTGAGCACAAGTAAGGTACCTAAGGAAATAAGTTTAATAAGCGTTTACGTGCGCTCAAGGTCAGCTCACATAATTTCTACCACTATTTAAAGTACAGTCAACGAAAAACACATATGTTTACGTTCAAATATTTAGATTTTATAGATATTTTTCAGAACGTTTAGTTTATCCGTTTCTTTATACACTTGTCCTGTTTATGAGATTCAGGCATTAATAAATTCACGTACTTAATCAAAGTAATAGGCAAATGATAGAACTAGTACTTAAAGTATCGAAATATTTATAGAGCACCAACCTCCTAATTTGTTTACATTTGGTTAGGAGTTGTAAACATTGCAGTTTTTCATTATACAACGCTACACGTCGACTTCGCACATTGTCGTAATTATTTACGAGCTTAAATAATAGTTTGCGAACCTCACTCAGTATAGAAATTATTAACATTATTTAAAATAAACCCCTTATAAACCGCAAAAAATTTGAATGAATGACATAATTTGACATCTGACTTTTAGTTTTTTTTTTTATAATCATAGACAATTGGTGATACAACCCCGAAATATCTGTCAACAATTTTTGGCTAGCCAGACTCTAGTCACATAATTTTATGAATCTAAATTGGAATGTAAATATACACTCACGGTCATTCACAGTAAATACAAAGAGCTATGCACATTTATGTCCGTGACTGTAGGTACGTGTACATTTAATTTCAATTACAGTCGGGGGACCTTGATGTACCTAAGTGCATCTCAATCAAAAGGTCCCCCGACTGCAATTGAAATTAAATGTACACGTATACCTACAGTCACGGTCATTAATGTACATAGCCCTTTGTACTTACTGTGAATGACCGTGAGTGTATATTTACATTCCAATTTAGATTCATAAAATTATGTGACTAACATATTAACATTATTTTTAGCTTTTCAGTTCGATTTAAAATGCAGCAGTCGTGTTTTTAATTTTTTAATTAATTTATTTTATTTTAAACATTTTAGTGAAAAAACTAAGTAAAACTACCATTTATAAGGATTTCCCCCGGCCATTTAGTTTGTCAACAAAGTTCTTTTTATGTGGATAGGTATTAGCTCCTAGGACTGGGACCTTCTAAAGGCAGAGACACACTTATTACGGGCGTCTTTTCTGTGGATAATATGTGAATGTGTTCACAATTTGGGACATTTGATATTTGATATTAAATATAGCTTCTTAACTTCTTAAAAAGAAGTGGAATTTTAAATTATAATGGGCATGAGGGTTTGAAGGTCCACAATAAAGACTCATAATTTTAACTGTCACTAAAAAAGTTTTTGATCCAATTATCTTCGTCGCAACTTCAGCACGACGACGCACACCTAGCCTTTGGCAAAATAGCACCAATTCAAAGATCAATAATGACAGACTGTATGTAAAAGGGCCTATTCGACGCTAATATCTTTAAGTGTTAGTACCTACCAGTGGCGGCGCGTCAAACATATCCATAGGCAAGCCGGGGCTAATTAGGCTTACATATTTCCTTTACCACTCTGCTCAAACGTCCAAAAACAGGCAAGCTGGTGGGAATCGGCTTTTATGGACGCGCCGCCACTGGTACCTACCTACATTCAAATGATGAACTTCCAAATAAAAGTAGGTAGCCCTGACAGACTAGATGGCTGAATGCCGAGCTCTGCGCAGGGCCGAACACCCAAAGCGTCCAAGAGAAGCGAGTTTCTACGCGAGGCTGAAGGCTAAGCTGCGGGACGTTAGCGGTGAAACACAAAACCACTGTAGGTACATGTGTTAAAATACATAAGCTGAAGACCGACCTCCGCGTAAGTTGAAGGGCTAGGGATTCTAGCAATTCCTGCAATTTCTTCAAATATCTGACCAAGTTCCGCGAGCACTAACCTCCCGCAGCTCGGTCTTCAGCCTTGCGTGGAATTGCGACTTCTCAATTATGATACTAGGAGAAATTGTAGAAAGCGCGTACCTGTCGGACGCTCCGGGCCTTCGGCTTTACGCGGAGTTCGATCTACGGGCTTCGCATTTAAACACTGGCAATGCCCGACTCTTTTTGTACGAGGGCGCCGTAGGCGCCCGACTTTGGAACGCGTGCATCGCGCCACATACGTCGGGCTAAGCCCCACGCTTTAAGTATGAGGGCGCAAAAGGCACCCGGATATAGTAAGCGTACAGCATGTCACGTACGTCGGGCTACGCCCAACTCTATGAGGGCGCCACGACTTTGGAATGCGTACAGCGCGCCATATACGTCGGGCTAAGCCCGACGCTTTGAGTACCTACAGCGTGTGACGTACGTCAGGCTACGCCCGACTCTTTCAGTATGAGGGCGCCGAAGGCGCCCGGTTTTGGAACGCATACAGCGCGCCACGTACGTCGGGCTGCTTTGAGTATGAGGACGCCGACGGCGCCCGGGTTTGGTAAGCGTACAGCGCGCCACGTACGTCGGGCTACACCCGACGCTTTGAGTATGAGGGCGCCGAAGGCACCCGGCTTTGGTAAGCGTAAAACGTGTCACAACGTCGGGCTACGCCCGACTCTTTTAGTATGAGAAGGTCGAAGGCGCCTGGTTTTGGACCACGTGCAGCGCGCCACGTATGTCGTGCTATGCCCGACTCATTTAGTATTATTCAAACCCTATCGCTTAAATCGAATTTCACACGTTTAGATTTCAATAGGGCGATTTAGTTCCTAAAATTACTTTATAAAAATATACCTATACAAGTCATATGGATGATTTGTATATATTTTTATGATCAGCGGTAAATACCCTTTTATTTGATAGCTCACTAAATAAGATAGAAGAATTTATTTTTCTTAGCACATTTTGTAAATCCTTATTTAACCAAAATAAGATTTAAGCGCGTATGTTGCATATATATTTTAAATCGCCTTTCAAAGCTCTTCATTTTGAGACCCCACTCGATAGGTCTGCAAGATTTTTTTTTCTAAACGTCACGCAATATTGTGTATTACGTCCGCCATATTGTTTTTATAATGACGTCATATAGCCTATGTCACCCGGGATGACGTAAGGATTCTAATGACATATCATACATCTAAATCGGTTAAGGCATTCAGAAGTTATGGTGGAATAAAGAAACTCACATACATACAAACATGAACGCTGAACACAATACACTCTTTTTGTTTGGGCAGTCGTGTAAAAATATACCGTCATTGATTGAGCGTGAGCTCAAATCGAGTATTATATTCTTTGGCTCAAATCTAAAGTTACATAAATGCGAAAATTCAAAATTAGAAACATGTCATATTTGACGCTTTCACGTTGAAGTCGAAGTCGGTCAATATTGACGAAATATACATAAAATATATGTTGTTTACTGATTGCAGATACATAGAAAATAATTACCTTGCGTCCCCAATATGAATAAAGGAAAACTTATTTCGGCATCTCATGTAACAAGCACCAAAATGCCCGCAAAGAGCGATAAATTAGGAGAGTTGGCGACTAAAATAGATGAAACTGATGAGATGAAGCTGAAAATGTTGGCTTCGTTAAACAGTCCAGATCCTGATGATGTATTGTATCCACCTGAGTTAAACGCACACCTTATTGAACAGCTAAAGGTTTGTGTAAACTATAAAATGAAATAGGTAGGTTTTCCACTAGCTTGACATTGCACATTTACCTTTGGATATTTACTCTATACAGGTGATGACATGTGAGAATAACGAGCTTCGAAAGCTAGTGTTTTCAAAAGACACCGAAATCAAAGAACTAAATAAAACTGTCGTGGACCTCAATCAGCGTATCCGGGATATCATATCTGGTACTGGGCCTGCCATCTCATCTAAATCAGCCGGTATCATCAGTGCCAAAATCGCTGACTTGTGCAAACAGAATCGTCATCTTGTAGCCGAATTGGAAGGGTTAGTACCTCTTACTAGTCCGTCTCATACGCTGCTGCGTCCGTTCTACACCAATTGTGTTCCTAATCCAGCACTCCTATTTCCGTAGGTATAAAACCAAAAACTCTGCTTTAGAAAGAAAAATACTGCAATTGGATATACTCAGCAAAGAAAACGAAAAACTAAACGTTTGTCTTTGCAAAGAGGAACCCGTAGATATCAACCCTGATGAGTTGAAGGACTTAAATAATAAACTCGCTGTTGTCAACAAAAAACTATACGACAGCAAGAACAGAAATCTTGAATTGAAAAATGAAATATTACTCGCTACTAAGATACTGCAGCAGGTATTAATTTTATCAACGGGATTTTGGTTCGGACTGTAAAATTAAAGGTAAAATAATATTTATTATGATGTTTTAGGAGTTGGGTGACAAGTTCACAAGTATCAAAGAGCTGCAGAATGACATGGCCGGATGGAAGGGAAGAGCGCAGCAGATTCTCCTGTTGCAAAAACGGATTAATGAATTGGAAGAGAAATTGAATGGCAAACATAAGGACGTAATTGAAGCTCAGAAGAAGGATCAAATGAATGTGCGTTCTGACTTTAATTATGTATTTTTTACCAAAACAGCTACCATCATCAAAAGGTAATAATATTGAGGCAAATCATTTGTGACCAGTTTTCCTGCTTTCAACCCTTTAAATTGTTTTTGCCTTATGTTATTTTCAGGTCATACGAGAAATAGAGATGAAACGAAAAAAAGATGTCGACCAAGCAATGAAAGATCTCGAGAGTCTTAAAAAGGAGAATCAAGAGTTGAAGAAGAAATTGGACGGAGCGCGGTGCAGAGTGCGAAACTTGGAATGTGACTCCACAGTTATTCGGCAGAAGATGCAGACGTTTATCGAAAAGAGCAATCATGACGATTTGCTCATTAACGAACAGAGAGTGAGTTTAACATTTTAGAATCAAAATCCTATGCAGAATTGGTGTCGTTCAGCGTAAAGTGGTTTTAATCTAAGTAAATACTTTTTTCATCGCACAGCATAGGCAAGCGGTAATCTAAATAACCCTGAACCGTATATTTTTTCAGAATCAAATTAAGAATATCGAGCTGTACTACCAGGAAATATTAAAAGAAAATACTACAAAACTAAACAAAATGAATGGTGAAATCGAAGAATATAAAAAAAGTACCCAAAACACCGAAGCCAAAATAGACGCTCTTAGAAAACAATCAACAGAGAAAGCTTCCAAAATTGAAGAACTACGTGTTCAACTCCTGCGTTACGAAGAGTGTTCCCTCCAAAGTGTATTCTTCACACCAATGAAAACAGCAACTGATAATGAAATCAAAAAGCTGTCAGAACTAGTGATAACTTTAAACGATAGATTAACAGAGGAGAGACGTAAATGGGAGGAACTTGAAGCAGATCATAGAAGATTGAGAGTGAAAAAACGAAAGTTAGAAAAAAAAGTCCATATGCTGGAGATTGAAATAAAAGGTTACAGAGATACAAGGAAGGGCTCTCGTGTATCTAAGAGTTCCATAAAGATTGAAACGGTGTCTGATATGTTTGTAGGAGCTCCTCCTGTTTCCAAGAAAGCATCTACGACTTTATCTACAACAGACAAAGTTAGTGAAAGTACAATTTATGAATCAGGGACAAATGAAGAATACGAACTTCTTGAAAAAGATGAATTGAAATATAAATTGGAACTTGCTGATGAAAAATTAAAGATTATGGAAGACAAATTAAAAATGATCGAAGAGGAAAAACAAGAGGATTGCAACAATTTGACTGAAATGATTCAAACGTCTAAGCAATTATTTAATGAAGCTTTGGCGGTATTACAGAAGGAGAAATGTGTATGTTCGTAAAATATTATTTGTTTTTTACTACAGTATTTGAATACATTATTTTTAATATCGACTTTCATAAATTGTAATTCATTTATAAAGTATAGATGGTCAAGCAACTCTTGTCAGTAGAAAAAGGCCCGAATTTAAATTTTTTGCGACGTTATCCCTTCGCAACTACATTTTTCAAATTTACCGCCTTATTCTACTGACAAAATCTGCTTGGCCATGCTTTAACTAAGTATAGTTAGGCAAACCAAAATTTGGTTCCGCGCATTTTTCCACTGACAAGAATGGTTTACCATGCTACTTAGTGATTAATGGAATCGATCGACCAAATGCCTCAATATATTGCAAATCATACGCGATTATAAAAAGGTGACGATTGGAAAGGCTAAAACATGATGGAAAATTAAATAAAGGCCTCTACAGAGCTTACAACAAATCGTATGCGATTTTGATACTTTGCGGCTTTTGAATTCATTGAATCTAGTCAGCTGGCAATTTATTTATTTTAAATTTGCTTGCAACCAACTTGCAACTTGTTACAAGCTCTGTACAGTCCTGTAGGGCTACCGCCAATTCCGAAAATCGTCTATTGCGGGGATTTTTCTCTGTCACTCTAATTACGCATTCATTGGAGTAACAGAGAAAGATCCCCGCAATTTGCGAATTTCGGTTTTCGCGGTAGCCGCCCTGAATTTTTGGAATGGTAGAAATTGTTTTCTTTTTCAACAATAGTAGAATTTATATTCTCATGTGGGCAACACCAACCGCCGCCATTTATCATTTTTTGTCATGCGCGCTCGGGGATGCTACGATATTTCGTGCTCGTGAGTGTTTTTTGATACAAGGTGAATTCAAAACTTCGTGAAACGTGTAAAACTTGTGTTGCTCTGTTAATACTAGTGTTGACTTGAGAGTGGTGTGTGTTTCTGTGTAAAATACATTCAAAATGAATAAAACTTGCGCGAGGTGTGAGAAAACAGTTTACCCGACTGAGGAGTTGAAATGTTTGGACAAGGTAATTTTCACTGCATTCCTTATGAAAATTAGCACTGTATCAATTATTGTGCCGTCACGCGTTGTTTACACTTATTAATGTCTATATTAACTTTCTAAACTTTCTATCAACTAAAGGACATAAGTACATAACTTTTAGTTCATTTTTGTTGCAATCATACGGGCCACGGTACACCAATTTATACCGCCAGTGAGTCATTAAATTATTGAATTGCCGCTGATATCATAGTCGGCCGGTCATAATGCCTTATATGACGATGACCTGTTTACCTAATTAGAGTCCTTATTTATAATATAAGCATGACCTTGTGTCACATTCTTTATCTATTGTATTCAAATGTACTGATCCTTTAATTCACAGTGGCTGATTGTGCTAAAGCCTTGGTCACGTAAAAAGAGAATTTCAAGCAACATTCGTTTTTTTAGCATTAGAAAAAGACTAGAGTTAAGCCACGAAGTCTGCAGCGATTTTGATCTCGCAGTGCCAGTGTTATTTTTATACGTCACAATTTCATAGAAGTTTGACATTTAAAATAATACTTGCACAGCGTGGGCTATCAAATCCACTGCAGACTTTTCTTGGTCTGACTCTACGCGATTTAGACGTGTCTTTTAATTGAAAAACGCTTTTTAATAATCAATAACTATTATTTACGAAAGCAAAAGAATGTAAATAATCGTTATGATTCATAATTGTTACATATTGACCGTGACTTAGTTTTCAAAAGTGTTTTTCAATAAAAAGACATCATGATTGCTTACCTTTTTTTTCTAATGCTAAAAAAATTAACCCTAAATTCACATGTTTCTTGGTGGTAAATAAATCTTATTTTATCACAGGTACAATGTACATAGCGCAGTTAGTGCAAGCTGTTTTGATATTGTTATCATATCTTATCAAAGTCAGTGACGAAATTCTGATATAAATCAAATTATATGTACTTTATTATTAAAAGATAAGGTGCCGTTGTAGCATGGCAAAATGAAGGTGTTGTCATCTTGCATTAATTTGATAAGTTCCCTTTTACTTATATATAAAAACACGCAAAAACGATAACGAGGTGTCTCAGTACGGGTTTCCGCAAACTTCTCTTGTCAGGCCTGTGGTAGACCATGTCGGTCTTGCATCCGTCTATTCAGCCACCAAAAACAGTGTTTCTCCGGTGTTACACCATAAATCGTCTGCAATAGACGAATAGGAGTATGATGTTATCTAAATTACAATCACCTACTCCTAACCCCCAGCCTCCATACAGAATTGATTGGGCAGACAGTACTTGACCATAATTTTTCAATCAAGTAATACTATGCTTTGCATAGTAACTCTAAAGTACTCAATAATAATTAAGTACTTACCTACATTGAAGAAGTTATATAAGGGTCTGTTACTTTATTATAATTAACTATTCCTATAAACTGTTGGACATTTAAAATTTGTAATTTTATTAATAAAGGATATCCAACTTCGATATTGGCGGAATCATCAAGCCCTGATGCTGATGGAGCCATAATTCCTACACAAAATTGATTGATTGAGTAAAGGAATACGAATATAAGACAATGTGACAGAAAGATATCATCATCATCATCATCATTTCAGCCTATATACGTCCCACTGCTGAGCACAGGCCTCCTCTCATGCGTGAGAGGGCTTGGGCTATAGTCCCCACGCTAGCCCAATGCATAGACTAGGACAGAAAGATATAATTCCAACAAAACTCTACTATGATTATTTTTTGTATGGAAATAATCGGTTTTTAACCGAAACCGCGGTTATTTCCATACAAAAAATAACCGATTTGCATTCCCTAATGCCACCATTGCCACCTAAAGGGGCAAAAGCCTTCTTTTTGTGGCATTAAAATAAAAAATAAAACATATCTTGCATTTATCTGCAGTAACAGCATTCAACAATACAAGTTAGCTTGTGATGTAACTTAGTGTTACTCAAGAAGCCAGTCTAGTGACATTCCGCTTAGATGCTGTGATGTAAGCTCATGTAGGTTTTAGGTCATAGGTATTAACGGACCCCTACCCCTAGTCCCCTAGTCGCTAGTGACCCTTCCTATGAATCAAGAGGTCTCAGCCCCAGATTCAACACCTTACCATTTAGGTATTTATCTTATGTATATGTACCTAGCACTATTATTTATTCTGTGATATTACCTTTAAACAAGCAATTCTATAGCTATAGGTATAGGATTTCGATGAAATTCGCTATATAGGGGTTTTCGGGGGCAAAAAATAGATCTAGCTAGGTCTTATCGCTGTAAAGACGCGCATTTTTGAGTTTTTATATGTTTACGAGCAAAGCTGTAACCATGGTAACTCCAGGTTTAACCGGTTAACCACGGGTCAGTGGAATAGTGCAAGTGGGGCTATAGTCTTCCTATAGAGTACTTCTGCTCAACATTAAAATTAAATGCAATAATTGCCATTCTAAACTCTACCATTAAAGTATACCTCACACAAATCGTTATCTCAGATCTCCGCCTAGTCATCCATGGATGGTCTTATAACAAAGATTACTTGATATTAGACTCCGCGAGTCCGCAAACTCCGCGAGATATCCACAAACAAATAGGCGCTCTTTTACTTGTAATTTGTAAAATTTAATACCTATTAAGCCTTAACCTTTACAATATAATACAGGCGGCAGGAAAAGAATGGATGAGCGTCGCCATAGATAGAAGTAGATGGCTAAAGATGGAGGAGGCTTTTACCCAAAAAGGGACCGTGTAATTAGATTACTGAAAAGAAAAAAAGAATAGAAGAGAAAACACGGGAAACAAAGCTTAGTAATAAAAAAAAAGTCTTACCCTGAAGATACTGCTAGGTTTCATTGAGGAGCTGAGGTGGCTAGAGTAGTGTTACCTCGTTATCACGCAAAATAGACACAATGGTTGTCGATTTGCGGAAATTGCCCAGTAGAACTAACTACCTATTAAGCCTTTCATTTTGATACATACATACATAATTATTACAAAATAAACCCCCACTAAAGTTTGGTATTTTGCAAAAAAATTAGGCAATCTTGGATTTAGGGGTTGTCCAGAAATTATGTGATCATATTTGGCCTATTTTTGATATTCGAGCAATTCGATTTTCGGCGCAATGCTGAGCCGAACGTAGCCGAGAATGCCCGAAACATAGACTATAATAATAGAAATAATAGGAATCCTCTAGACATTGGTGTGGGGGACGAGGTGAGCGAGGTCCCGTGCCGTGATTGGCGTTCAAAGACGGGCGCCACACAAAGACACTTGACTCGAAAATGGAGTTAAACTACCGTATATTTGTGGCAGAGGCGCTACTATGCTCAGTCTGAAGGATGTCTTGTCTGTGGTCCGAAAGGAGGAGTATCGGCCCACTGGCACCAGGGCTATAACCGCGAAAATCGAAGTTCGCAAATTGCGGGGATTTTTCTCTGTCACACTAATTACGCCTTCGTTGGAGTAAAAGAGAAAGATCCCCGCAATTTGCGAATTTCGGTTTTCGCGGTAGCCGCTCAGCTAGCGGACGCCCATAATCTAATAAAACATGGTCTTCTCTTCCCAGAGTGACACAAGCCTACGTCACAATAACATGGCCGCTATATATAGCGCTATCGCATATTATCATATAGCGCTGTCGCATGATGACGTAGGCTTGTGTCAGTCAGGTGACCTAGAAAAGACGGGAAGAGAGTACCAGGCGGAGTATATTATTATACCATGGCGGACGCCCATTATGCTCCATCTATTAATAAGGCAAGTGATCTGCAACTGATGCAAAAAGCGCTATCACTTTCTCGACTCTAATGACTGTCTATTAGTCGAAAGAAACTCGCGAATGTCTTCACACCTTTTTTAGAAGCCTAATCATTGCTCTAGATGCCGGTTAATACGATAATGTCATTAATCATCATCATGTAAGTGCTAGGCTTCTTGCTAGATGGACTAGCTTGTATGTACAGTTAACGGAAGAACTGGTGTTTAAATTAAAGTAACTTTAGCACCTAGAGTCAGACCAAGCTAACTCGGCAGTAATTTTGATAGCCGAGACTGGGCAAGTGTTATAAATGTCAAACTTATTAATAGGGGGTATTACTGCGATGTTCTGCCGCCAGAGTGCAGCACTAAGCTAGCTAGTAGACCATAGAGTAACTTATACACGGTGTAACATGAGGAAACCGAATAATTTTAACCACCCATTTCTGAGATCAAAAGAAGTAAAAAATGTAATATGAGTTTAGGTCAATATCGCCAAAAAAAATTTTTTTTCTTGTTTGGTTTTTTCAATTTTTGGAATGTATTTGTACATAAAAAATCAATGTTATTGGTAAACTTGTCACTTAAAATTGATTTTTACATTTTTTTTTCGTAGAACCTACTTTTTGCAAAGTGTTACTTGTCACTTTTTGACATCTATCAGTAAGGATATTTAGACTACGTCCCATAGCAGCAACATCACCATCAAAAAGGCCCTTTACACTATGTAACAATAAATACTTGTTTTTTTTTTAATTAATAATATCTCTGAAACTAGGCGAATTTCAAAAAAGTTTAGAGGACATTTTTGTCTATAAATATGATCAGGAATACGCTGTTAAAATTATTCGGTTTACTCATGTTACACCGTGTACATACAGTGCCTTAAACTGTTTTTTGACAAGTTTTCACAGATAATGAAAGACATTGATGCAACAAGGCGATTTGTTAATAAGGGCCTACCGGGAAACGCGAAAATCGCGCAAATACTGAGTCAAAATTATCATTGTAAGACTATACATTTTGTAAACTACCTATATTATGAACTGTCTCACGTCTCACTACATTACAAAATAACAATACCGGGCACGGTACTACAATACCTACATTTTAATAGCTTTCATATTCGTACCACTGAAATACCAATTACGTCATTCATTGCACGCGCTCACGGCAACTGAACACGAATTTCGACCAACATGCCAACTGGTTCCGTGGTGTAGTGGTTATCACATCTGCTTTACACGCAGAAGGCCGCCAGTTCGATCCTGGCCGGAATCATATCTTTTTGGTTTTTAATTTTGATTGTTAAAATTTTTTTTGCTTTGTATTTGTTGTTATGATTTATACACATTTTTGTTTTGTATTTTTAACTTTAAATGTTGCTGTTGATAGTACAAAACAAATTACAATTTTTTGGATATGTTTTGTAGGTATTACAGATATTTAATATCTGTAATTCTGTATTTGATTATATTTTTTGTACAGAGAGAGAGAGAGAGATAGTACACAGTCTGCAGCAGTAGCTGAGCGTGTGAAGTGTTCAAAAAAATCTAAACACGACCCTGTTGTAATCATTTTACATCTCTTAGTGCTCCTTTAAAATTTAAATATTATATCAATTATGTGTGATATGTATGAGAATAAAAATATTTTTTATTACAAAAACATTTAGTTATTAAGAATATGAATACCTGTCGTATTAATTTCAATTTATCACTAAAAGTAGGTACTCTTATCAGCTAAACAAATCACGTAGAGTCGGTAAAAATATATTAATTCGATTTTCAACCTTACAACAACGATTTAAAGTGTAAAATTGTGTACCCATCTCTGAACATATTTCTAGAAAAACTTATAAAACTACTGGTCACGCCATTTTAATTGTCACTGGACACGCGTTGCTATAATGAGAACCAGAGACCAGTTGATAACAGAGACTTTAGATCGAAACTAACTTTTATCAAGCAGATACTACTTGCGATTGAGTGCAATACAATTTTTTTTTATTTTAAAGGAAAAATTCTTCGCTTACGGCATGCCTCGAACTTTCGTCATATAAATTTTAGTTGTGGAAGCTTCAGTATTCATGTAATTTAATATAAAAATAAAACTATTGACCTACATTCAAAGTTGAGTTTCTCTGAATCTTAATACTAGATAGTCTACTTTGGCGGAATTTTATGTTAGTATAGTTATTGAATACTTGTTAGAGTCTTGAGTATCTTAAGGAGCTCGGGTACTAGGAACATTCAAATTGTTTGCAACTATTTAGGCCCCCCCCCCCACATCTAGCGTCTTTCGAGCGTCGGCGTCTGGTCAGCGCTATGGAAAATGACGTCGCTGCGCAGTTGCGTCGAGCAGCGGCCACAGAGTTGTAGACCCCGACGCTTGAAAGACGCTAGATGTGGGGAGGGGGGGGGGGGGGGCTTACCTTACAAAGGAACATTGCCTTCACTGTTAACTGTACATCGGTATTAGACCTTATGCCTTTTGTAATACTTTATTATTGTCGATAAAGTTAACCAGCCTTTATTTATAACTTGTCTCTAAAAAGATGGAATTCCTTTTTCACAGCTGCTTGCCATTGCTCTGAAAAAACCTTCCGTATATGCGATAATTATATACATAGCTCTATGTATCAGGCAAATAGAATTATAGCTGATTAGTGTACTTATTAATTAGATGGAAATGTGTGAAAATCATGCATAATGATTAATGTAGCTTGTAAAACATGATACAGACACGATTATTTCATAAACATCGTCACGTATACGTAATAGGAATTTAATAGTATAATATTATAGGTATATACTTCTTTTATTTGCATTTAAAAAAGGGTACTTAAACAATGTTTACAGTAGGTACACATGGTGCTATACTTTACTGCCCTAGGGCGGGTTTAAGGACAATACGTGCCTATGTCAAAAATTTAATGGCTCTACACGATGGGCCAACGCCGGCCACTCCAAGGGACGCATTTATGCGTTATAGGGAGCAAGTTATATTGCTATCTCATTCTACCGCATTGCTGCGTCCCTTGGAGTGGCCGGCGTTGACCCATCGTGTAGAGGAGCCATAAAGGGCCATATGTACGGTTACCAGCAATTACACAACGAAGGCCGCAAAAATATCTAACTCGGTCTTATTTCTGGAGCCATAAAAGCGTGTCACATATTTTTGCGGACTTCGAAGAGTAACATATTATTGCAGGTGACTGTACTATAAAACGTTGTACAATACACGTGCGAATAGGTAATTCCCAATGAGTGGCGATAAATTGAAACAAGACCGAAGGGAGTGTTTAAAATCGATACGAGTTTTCGCATTTGTATCGTAATGTACTACACTCGGCGTCAAAAAAATCGCACCTCGCCAAAAATTCGTTTCAAGCAAATATAGCTCTTTTCTAATGCATTGTACCCTGTCAATAATGGTATCATTTGAAAGCGCAATTAATGAACTTTGAAAAAATAAATCGTCATTGTCCGTAAAAACAACCATCGCCGAACATAGGCGTTTTGTTTAAAAAAAGGGTTGAAATCCAATTTTAATCGGTCCGTTGTTGTGCAATCCGGGACGGGTATAAAATGGAGGGTAAAGGTTAGTTATGTTTTATTCGCTCTCCAGAGGTCACTGAGGTTACTAATGAACCGTTACAGCAAGAAAACACCCTTGGACATGGATACCAGGCCAGAAGGAGCAGCTCAAGAGGTGGCACTGCTGCAAACAAGACTATGGCAGTAAGAAGTTGCTGAAAGATTTAACATAAGCGGTTTCCGAGTGCGTCGAGTCTTCCTGGGGTTCCAGGTGACTGGTGGTTACATCAGGAGGCCTGGACCTGGAAGACAACGCTGCTCTTCTGCTAGAGACAACCGGTACATTGTATCGAACTCTTTGCAGAACCGTTTTTCCGAGGCTGTTGAGCTGCAGCAGCAGCTTCAAACAGCTCAAAAAACAGCAGTAAGCATCTCTACGATCGGAAGAAAGCCGGAAGAGAAGAGGATGTTGCTCTGTAGAGCTGCTACAAGCCCCCAATTAAAGCAATAGCATCGAATAGCCAAGAGGAAATTTTGCCGACTGCACGAAGATTGGACGTTTGAACAATAGAGGAATATCCTCTTTTCCAACGAGACGAGGGTGTGCCTTTACACCAACGACAGGTGCAGGGGGGAGTATAGGAGGCAGGGAGACCAATTTACGCAAGCCTGCACTGAAGAGACCGTCTGCTTAGGGGACGGATCTCGCATGTTTTGGGGCGGCATTTCGATCGACGAGTAAACTGATCTCCTGTGCATTTCCCGCACTGAAGGTGGTCACAGCCAGGGATCCCTGACTGCTCGGCCATAACGGTATTCTTGGAGGAGCATGTGATCCCATATGATGGTTTTGTTGGACCCAACTTCCAGTTTATGCATGACAACGCCCGCTGTCACACTGCGTTGTTTGTGTGAGACTAACTGTGGGAGGTTGGGATCACCCTAATGGAGTGGCCAGCAAGGAGCCCTGACCTGAACCCAATCGAACATCACTAGGATCAGCTAAACCGGCGGGTTCGATCGTCTGATCCTGCTCCTGCCACTCTCGACAGGCTTCAAAACGCCATTATTGAGGAGTGGAACAACTTTTCTCAAAAACGCATCGTGGCACTCATGACAGTCATGACTGATCACATGGAAGCTACTCAGAGGGCAAGAGGAGGCAGCACTAGGTTTTAAGTTTAGTTTTAAGTTTGTTTTTTCTGAATCTGTTGATTTTGTAGTGTTTTTATTCTTTGCAAATTTTAACCAGAATACACGTCGATTCGTTTTTCCTGAAAATTTTCTTTTAGTATGGGGTAGATCTTCCATTTTACGACATTTTCCAATAGAGAGTTTCATAACCTTTCAAATAAGGCCCCATAGTCTTATCTTGCCTTATATAATATAAGGTTTAAAACCGCTTGAAAGAAAAATGTTAAGATGTGCGATTTTTTTGACGCTGAGTGTATTAAGTGTCTGTTTATTGAAAAACCTTTAATAAACATAGTAACTGTTACTTTTATTATGAAATCATGTGAAGTCATTGTAACTCCGATTTGGAAGCCTTAAAGGACGCCTTAGAGCTTCGCTAACATAATCTATAAAAATAATTAAGCCATTGAAGATAAAGACTACCAAACATGTAGTCTCAGTACATATTGTAAACTTATTAACTACCTTATTGCAAGTACATAAGGTACACTATTGGTCGTTATTGTTCTGTGAACTAGTTTTGAAGTATAATTCCAATCGCTTGGTGAGATCACAGATCACTTACCCTTACTAAACAGGAACGTACCTATCCCTATTATCTATCTCCAAGATTATTTTAATAAAGTAGCATTCTCTGAAATTACTGTGACGTATAATTCATAAATTATGACGTATAAGTACCACTTGCAGTCTCTGTTATCAAAATCGTTGCAGGGTTATCATGGTCTAACTGTATCAGTGGCGCGCCATGCTCATGTCAGCCTTGTCAGAGCTAAGTTGGCCTACTTTTCCTTAAAAAAAAGCGTTAGTTTATGTACGAACAGAATTTCCTCAAAATTAGGAAAGCCGGAGGGAATTGATCTCGATCTCGAGGTCACATTACACTGGTTAGCCCCAATAGCTCTCGCGACCAATCAGAACACGCGACCGAACAATGCCGGCGCGGGCGCTGCTCCAAATTGAATTATTAAACCAATAGGACGTGGGCGCGGTCAACGACTACCGACAGCATGGCTTTTGTGCTTGTTGGGATTTTTCCTAAAATTAACATTCTGATAAACAAACAATATCTGGGAGAAAAGATAAAATAAAAACTCAAAAATGCGCGCTTTCCCAGAGATAAGACCTAGCTATAGTTGCACCAAACAAAGTCTGCAGCGGATTTGATAGCCCACACAGTGTAAGTGTTATGTATACGTCATAATTTCATAGAAGTTTGACGTTTAAAATGACACTTGTACTGCGTGGGCTATCAAAATCGCTGCAGACTTTTTATGGTCTGACTATAGATCGATTTTTCGCCCGCGAAACCCCAAATATAAGATACTGTTAGGCTAGGATCTGCTTGTAACTTATAATACAAGTTTAAATCCCTTTCTAACAAAAGCTGTCAAAAAGTGACATCCGCTTGTAGTTATTACAAGCTTCACGCTTTTGAGAAACGGGCCCTAGGAATATGTCCGGAGAGGATTTGGGGGTATATAACTATTTGCACCAAATAATATAGTTTAAAAGTAATTAACTTTAGTTTGTATTGTTTGTACCTATTTGAATCACAGCAGAATCTTCTGTTTTGCTTTGCCTATTAATGAATGAGATTAAATCATTAAGTGACAAACAGTGACACAATGATGATTAATCCACTTACCTACATTATCTGCTCTACAAAAACGCATTAGTCTAGTTAATCTTTATTTTAAGAATTTTGAACACGTCGAGTGCTAGAATTTACAACTTTTTCATTATTAGATATAGCCGGTCAAACAAGTTTGTCAGTAGAAAAAGGCGCGAAATTCAAATTTTCTATGGGACGATAGCCATTCGCGCCTTCTTCTTCCTTGCCACTTCCCATCATCTAGGGTCGGCTCTCCTCGTTCTAAGGCGCCAGGACGGTCTGTCCTGGGTTGTCGCACCTGTAAGTTGGGCTCGCTCCAAGTCGCGGGTTATGGTAGCCAGCCACGCGGTTTTGGGTCTTCCATTGCCTTTCCTGGTGCATGGCATTGCCAGCGCCTTCCTGACCACGTGATCTTCGGGATAAATTTGCTGTTTATTTCTAGTGACGGAAAATGGCTTGACAGACTATACTCCCCATGTCTTTTGTTTTCTTCTAGTTTCCTGGATGTACCCACTCTGAATTCAAACAAATCGTATCCTATTGCGAATCGCAATCATTGTCCTTATATTTCCAGTATTAGGGTCATCTTAGATCAGAGTTTAAGCGAGTCTATACATAAGCAAGCTTGTGTCAAGTAGGTACGTACTTACGTATTGTGACGTCCCTTTCGTCTCGTAAAAGTTTAGTCCCACCGCTGTCCGTAATCATGGTGTTCCTATGTTTAGTCGGCCAAGCGCGATGGCGCCGCTCGAGCCGAAACGGTATGAAAACACGACGGTTTCCAGCAGGGTCATCTTAGGTCAAAATTTAGCAATTCTTTACATGTTTCTTTTTTAATCTCCGACCGTACAAACTGTATTAGCAAGCTTGTAAAGATGGAGGTTCGCACTGCGACAGAGACACAGAATAAGTAATAGTATTATCATACAGAACGGACACGCACCGCCCCGCCCCGACTCGGATTACCTCGCCCCGCGACTGAGTTCTGACGGACTCCTGACATACCTACTCTCAGTTCGGCTAGCAACGCCGCGGCGCGATGACGCAACGTTCAAAATGCCGATGTATTTTGCGATGTATGGTTGTTTTTCAAATTCACGAAATAAAGAACATTTATTTTTATTATACGAGTACATATATTAAAAAGTAGCGTTTTGTAATTATTTATATTTAGTCCACGCTAATTGTGTATCGACAATTCGACATGACATTTTTGGTAATTTATTGCCGCACCATACTTTACGTAATATTTTACGGCCTTTATGGGTTACGGGTGAGTTCGCATATACGTTCAAATAATATTAGCTGTGACCTGTGAATAGAACAGTTTATTATAGCAAGGATCTAGGAGAAAATACCATCTTGTAAATTATGTTTGTTTCTTTAATTTTAGGAATAAAAATGTTTGATATTTACGTTACGAGTACAACGATAACGCTCCGTGAACTCAAAAACATGTAAATAGTAGCCCTAAGCGACTTACTCACACAATGACGCGTGTACAGACGTGCCGTTCACACATATACACGCAAACGAGTTTTGATGTATGGCGTGTCCGCCCTGTGACAGAGACAAGCGACCGAGACAGAAGACCGCGACATATAAGCGACAGTTCGCGGCGAGACAGAGACAGGCGACAGAGACGCGTGAGGTCTCTGTCTCCTCGCGAACTGTCGCTTATATGTTGCCTATGGTCAGGTCAAGTGATGGTCGCGGTCTCCGGTCGCGGTCTTCTGTCTTGGTCGCTTGTCTCTGTCGCGGCGCGAACCTCCACCTAAGTCCCTTAAAGTTTAGTCCCATCGCTGTCTGTAATCATGGTGTTCCTATGTTTAGTCGGCCGAGCGCGATGGCGCCGCTCGAGCCGAAACGGTATGAAAACACGACGGTTTCCAGTAGGGTAATCTTAGGTCAAAGTATAGCGATTCCTTACATGTGTCTGTCTTACTCTCCGTACAATCTGTAGCAGTAAGCTTGTTAGGTACGGACGTATTGTCCCATCCCGTCCCTTAAAGTTTAGTCCCATCGCTGTCTGTAATCATGGTGTTCCTATGTTTAGTCGGCCGAGCGCGATGGCGCCGCTCGAGCCGAAACGGTATGAAAACACGACGGTTTCCAGCAGGGTCATCTTAGGTCAAAGTTTAGCGATTCCTTACCGTGTAACCACCCAACTATAGCTACATTCTACCGGTCTCGCAAATAACTTAGCCGATTTGCCGATAGATTGCGCTGTGCATAATTACGCTTAATATACTTCTGGTCAAGTCTTTTGGGCTTCTGTTACATGAGATAATTGAAAGTTTGCACGGAACCCTCGGTGCGCGAGTTAAACGAACTCGCACTTGATCGGTTTTTTTATTATTTACATAGCTTAATATCGTGCGCATAAGTCACTCATTAATTAATCCAATACTGTTTTCGCCTTAAAGGCCTGTGCACACCGGCTGCGTGTGCGTGACGTGCACGTGTGCGTGCGGCGTTGTAGTATACAGATCCTTATGAGAGACGGCACACTGCTTGCGTGACGTGTGCGTGTGCGGCTCCAACATTTTAGCGCACGCACGCGCGCGCGTCACGCACACGCAAGCCGGTGTGCACAGGCCTTAATCCTCCTCTCAATAATCAATTGATCATACACCTCAACTACTACTATTTTTATTAATAGTCGTATAGTATTAAAATTGCTGGTGGCCTATCGCCCTATCGGTAAGAGCGTGCGACTTTCAATCCGGAGGTCGCGGGTTTAAACCCCGGCTCGTACCAATTAGTTTTTCTGAACTTACGTACGAAATATCCTTTGATATTTACCAGTTACTTTTCGGTGAAGGAAAACATCGTGAGGAAACCGGACTAATCCCAATAAGGCCTAGTTTCCCCTCTGGGTTGGAAGGTCAGACGGCAGTCGCTGTCATAAAAACTAGTGCTTACGTCAAATCATGGGATAAGTTGGATGGTGTTTAGCAAAAATGAGTCATCCCACATCCATTTTGCAATCAAATGTCAACTTTATGCCTCAATTTTTTGAGTTGACATCTTAGTGAAAAATTAATGTGGGTTGACACATTATTGCGTATCAGCATCCAGTTGTCAAGCAGACCCCAGGCTCCCAAGAGCCATGGCATAATGCCGGGACAAAGCGAGGGAATAATTGCCCCAGCTTGCCACCTCTATCATATGAAAACCTAATTAACACTCAACTAGATTCGTCAATGGCCGAGTTAACCATTGCTTAACCGAGTGCAATAAATTGCACAAGCAGACATTCGGACATTTTTAGTTCGCACGACTATTGCACCGAATATTGTTAGATAATTGTTCATTTAATATCGTAGTGTGAAATAATTAAAGTAATTAAATTAGTTTAGTGCCAGTTACTTAAAAGATGGTTTGAATTTGACGCCACAAAGCCGCTTCCATACAAATGCTCTTGTTAAAATGATAGGCTTAGTATACATGAAACTTGGCATGAAAATTTACGTAACATCGGGTACTAGTTTTCGTTGCCAAGAATTGTTAAGTTACTAACAAAGAAAATAAACCGAGTTTTGTAAAATTCCTGCTCGCTCTAATTTCATTGTACGTATTATAAAAATTGTATGAGTTATTTTGTTTGTAGGTTACGGGAAAATGTGACGTTATCTATGAAAAGGGACCTTATTGTCGATGGCGCTTACGCCATTATTAACGATGCTCCGATATAAATTCAAAGCCGCGCTACGCTGTGTGGCATAAGCGCCATCGACAATAATATCCCTTTTCATAGATAATGCCCCAAATATCTTTTTTTTCTGAAATAGTGTATGTTCTGAATACTTACTAAGAAATGCAAATGGCTCTTTCGAAACCTGCCGGCGTAATTATGGATGGCTTTATCCTTCATCCATCGTTATCCACGTGATAAAATAACTGTCACTTTTTAATACCATGGGATAGAAAGTGACGGACACCGTTTTATCATGCTGTCACGTAGACAAGAACGACCATCATATCCGTACAGGCTCCTTCATGCCACTTCTCCCCTAATTATAAGTTCTTCCTATCTTTTGGACGTCTTAAAAAAAAACTAGATGTATAACCAAAATTATAATTATTATTTATTATGGAGGCCTCGGTTCTCAAAACTCGATCTGTAAACCGGATCTTGCTAATCAGATCAATTTTGACTACCTACGAATAATTTGAATGAAACGACTATTTCTGTCAAATATTATGTAATATATATGTATGACTCATTATTTTTATACAACTTTAGTATTCTATTAACTATAGTTATGTTGTAGTGGGTACAACAAGCGTAATATAGCGGCTATGTGCACTTGCTATTACGATACCGCTTCATAATTTGGGGACTTCAATAATACTGTTATCGTTGTTGAAACACTGTAACATTATTAGAAACATTTCTTTACATGACATACTAATTTCCTTATAACGAATTACATTTTATTTTTACAATTGAACAGCTACAAACTTACATATTGCAGTCGGCAATTCCAACAACAACGTCTTCACAATACAATTCTCACCGGAAACGCCGTTTTCGACCGCAATAATAACGTGGTTTGAACGTGTATGACATCATACGCATGACCAGAGGAAGTAAGGTTTCTGACTAAGTCGACCTATTTAGGGGCTATTTATAAATTACGTCATATCAAATGAGGGGGGGGGTCTGGACCTCGGACGATGGTAGCATGATGGAGGAAACGGGGTCATTCGAAGCATGATTTTTGAATGATTTTAGGGGGGGGGGTCAAAACTCGATGACGTAATTTATGGACAGCCCCGTGGTTATGTTCGTCATCTTCCATGTAAATGATAAATACCATATACATATTATACATATTTGTATCCGTAATAACAGAGGAATCCGTTAACTACGGCTCGTTTCATAATGCTATTGACATTTTTTATAAATAATTAATACAATTTATTCGGCATACCTTCTGTCTTTCTGCTAACTTCTTTGGGTTACGACTATTTATATTTTATTTTATAACTACTATAATATAAAACTGTACTGACAGTCTGACACTGTGTTCTAAGAAACAACATGGACGAAGCCCAAAAATACCACTTTAACAACCCCACTACGCTCTAGATTCATATCTAATATCTAAATCACAAGATTCTCAAACTGACTGCCATCGATAACTGCAGCAATCACTGTAAATGCGTCATTAACTTGGAAAATGACTTTCTATCACACAAAACCAAAACGTCATAGAGGCCCGTGCATAAACTATAGGGGGCAGCATAGGAGCCGTCAGATTTTTGGCGCGAGGCGTAAATGAGTCGTTTATGCTTCCGATGTAGTCCACAAGATGTAAGTGCTTTGGTTTAGAACTGTAAACTTGCATATTTGGAAATAAATAATAAAGATGGCAGAACCTACTGCACAAGGAAACGTACCGATGAGCGGTAGATGGTAGCACTTGCTTTGGCAATTGTACATATGCACATATGTTTCCAGTTCAGGCCACAAGATGGCAGACTCTTCAACGCGCACGGTATCTATAAACATTGCAAATAAGTCGAGTTTGAAATTCCGTTTTTGATTGCTAGAATCGGATTGCGATGACAAATTAAGGCGTGGAAATCAAATCTCTACGAAAATATGAGGTTTATAGTGAGATAATGACACTTTATTTTGATCAAGTCGGTTGTATAGTCAGTAACCCCCCCCCCCCCTCCCAATTTGAAATGACGTAATTTATGAATAGGCTGTTAGGCCGTTTTGCTGTTGACGGTTTAGTTACTTATTCCGTGCCGTAACTGCACGGTGGCCCGGTTAACAGATGGCGGCTTAAGGTCGCGGGCCCGGTGGCACGTGGTTAACCAGAGTTTAAACTAAGCTGACGCGTTGCTAGAGGACCGTAGCCAAACACGAAGAGTTCCTTGCCTTAACTGCACGCTGGCGCGGTTAACAGACGGCGGCTTAAGGTCGCGGGGCCGGTGGCACGTGGTTGATCAGAGTTTAATTAAACTAAGTTGATGCGTTAAAAGGGACGACGCCAAATATAGAAGTACGGTCATGCTATTTCCGTCAGCGTCAGTACTTTTTGTAGCATGACATTCGTACATTTCCGTGAAAATACGATGGTAAAGGTGTACACTGTATAAGTGTATACACTACACCTGTACCATCGCCCACACTTTTAACTGTCCATCGGTAGACCTTATGCCTTTTGCTATAAGGTCCACCGATGTCACAGAATAAATAATAGAATAATATTATAATATATACAGAAAATACACTCTCTAACAAAACGCGTCTGTTACAATTAGGACAGATATGACCGCTAGGTAGCGACAGCGCCACGCGCGGCTTATGGCTAGCCACCAAAATTGGTGTGGGACGGATGCAAAGCGACGAAATCGCGGAGTGAGCCACGCCTGCCAATGTAAGCCGTGAGATACTCAACTGTCGCTCCAATCATGTGCTGGGCCTACAGTGCAGTATAACCGCAAACGGTGCCACCGGGCTAACAACTGTTACAGTTACCCGGCTCGGTATTGGGAAGATAACCAGATTATAACTAATGGTTAGATAAGAAACGCGAACAATCGCACCGGATAATGTGAACTTCTTTCCATTGCCCTTTTCATTATTGAGAGTTGAAAAATGACAAATGGATCATCGCCATTTCGTTGATATGATACAATCGTTGAAATTAAAATCCACTTAAAAAGTTTCTGAATGATCCGTGTGAAAAACGTAGAAAGCGTTTAAAGTAGTTTAAACCGTAACCCAAATACTAAAAACAAAATATAATAAATATTTGAGTGGGGCTCTCATACAATAAATGTGATATTTTTGCCGTTTTTTGCGTAAATGTTACGGAACCCGTCGTGCGCGAGTCCGACTCGCACTTGGCCGGTTTTTATCATATTTTCCAGTACGCTAACGTTTATTAACGTGTGACACATTGAAGCGGTCGCTAATTCCCGTTTTTTTTTAATTAGCGCCTCGTGCACCTTCCCACTAATCCGGGGTTTACCGGATGAACCTGGAGTTACCATGGTTACCAGTACAATTTGACACTGGGTTCACAATTTAACCAGTTAACCCCGGGTTAGTGGGATGGTGCTAGTGGCCCTAAGTGTTATTTAAAGGCCGAGCCACACCGGCTTGCGTGTGCGTGACGTGCGCGTGTGCGTGCGCTAAAATGTTGGAGCCGCACACGCACACGTCACGCAAGCGGTGCACATAGGGGTATGTGCCCCTTAAAGCTGGCCATTAGTCGACTGTAACGTCAAGATGTAAAATCAGTCCAAAATAAATTAGTTTAGTATATTAAGTATTAAAAACGTTAAAAATAATTTTGGCCAGCTATTGGGTCAAATACCCTTATGTGCGGTGTGCCATCTCTCATAAGGATCTGTATAATACAACGCCGCCCTAGCACGTCACGCACACGCAGCCGGTGTGCACAGGGCTTAATTCGTTTTTATGACGACAATGTAACTTGTTCGAGTAACTACAAACCATTGGTATTATAAATATTATAATATAAGTCGTGCATACGACAACAAGCGATCTTGACCGAGTTTATACGTATTCTATATTTGGTAATTCATAACATAATACATGATACAACGACCCTCAGTTAAGTGAGTAGGTGCTAGTGTTAGCAAAACTACTAAGGCCCACTTGCACCATCCCACTAACCTGGGGTTAAGCGGTTAAACCGTTAACCCGTTGTCAAATCGTACTGGTAACCATGGTAACTCCAGGTTGAACCGGTTAAACCGGGTTAGTGGAATAGTGCCAATGGCGCTAAGGGGTCATCCATTAATTACGTCACACGTTTAGGGGGAGGGAGGGGGCCAAGAAAATGTGACATATTGTGACATGGGGGAGGGGGGAGACACAAACTTTGTGACGTCACTTTAACTTCATCAGTAACCGAAAATTTATTTAAATTATTTAGTTCGCTGTACATTTAAATAACAAGTTTTTAAAACGAAAATAGTTTTTAATCGTTTAATTTTCTTTCCTAAGCAGTTTTGGGTTATAAAATTACTAATATTTATATCGTCAAAAATATTTTGATAAAATATTAATAATACTTAGGTACTTACTTAATTCGATTTGGCGATTTCGTAGAAAAAATGTGACGTCACACTAGGGGGGGAGGGGTTTGCCAAATGTGACCAAGTGTGACAAGGGGGGGGGGGGAGGGGTCAAAAAACCTAGAAATTGGTGTGACGTAATTAATGGATGACCCCTAATAGTACAAACAGCGAGTCTTTTTCAAAACGGTACCCTCATGGTTATTTATGGTACATTTTATTAGGGCCATTCGCACCATTCCACTAACCCGGGGTTAACCGGTTAAACCTGGAGTTACCATGGTTACCAGCGCAATTTGGCACTGGGTTAACAGTTTATCCGCTTAACCCTGGGTTAGTAGAATGGTGCAAGTCGGCCTTAGGAGGCAAACGACCAGACGGATGCAAGTGCGTTGCCGGTTTAAGTGAGCCCCGGAAGCTCCGGCCCGGACACGGCCCGGTCTAACCTGACCTGAGTCATCCTTAATACGACTTTTGTAAAGTCTGCTGGATTATGGTAACATTCCATTTCTAACCGCAGCTGCATTACTGTCAATTTTACTATGGAAATTGACAATGACAGCGACGCGTTCAGTACCGGTAGCGCAGCTGCGGTTAGAAATGGAATGTTACCATTAGATCAAAGCAATACATGTGACAAAGTAGATTAGTGTACATAGTGAACTTAGACAAATATTTAGTGAATAGCATCATACATGACATAGTGTCATAATGCGCTCATTGCGTAATCATTCTGGTATGCGGCCACCACATAGGAGTTGTGCACAAATCACGCGAGGTATTTTTGACCCTCCCTCACCCTTGGTGATATTTGGTGAGGTTTTTGGCTACCCCCCTCCCCCCACCCAATCTCACGTGTATTTTTATGTTTTTTTTCATTCGACCTATTTTAAGAAAAATAGTGTTGTATTTAGAAAATATTGTTTATTTTTCTATTTTCGTTAAATAAACTCGTTATTTTGAAGTGCAGAGTGAAGATTTATGTTTAACGAAGAAACGGTATTTTACTCATGTGGTTGGTTTTCTTTTCTTAGTTTCGTTCACTGTAGAAAAATACACGTGAGGTTTCCTTATACCCCCCTCCCCCAACGTGATCTATCGTGAGTTTTTTGTGACCCCCTCTCCCCCCATCGAACCTTGCGTGATTTGTGCACAAGCCCATACCACTTATCTAGGAGATGGCCTGCGGGCCGTACTTTGCCCACCACTGTCTTCTTATTGATATTATTAATAATGTTATGTTTATTTGTTAACAGGCGTGGCACAAAGGCTGTTTCAAATGCCAGGAATGCGGGATGACACTCAACATGAGGACGTACAAAGGATACGGGAAACTGCCATACTGCGAGGCGTAAGTTTCAAATCAAACGAATTATCATTCATTTTCAGGCTACAGGCCCATAGATAACGTACACGGACTGAAATTTAATCTAAGTACCTAAAATACTGCAGATTCATATGTGAAGTTCTACGGACAAAGGTACCTTATGGCGGCTGGCGCTTAAGTGGCATACTTAGCGCCGCAATAATATTGATATTGATATTGATATTTGATATTGATATTTATTGAATATTGGAGCGACGTTAATAATGGCGTAAGCGCCAACCGCCATAATACCTTATGGCCTTCGCCTTTACCCGTGGGACGTCACATATTTTTAAGACGAAAGTGGAGGACCCGTGCGAAATCGTCTTTTCATACAAACGTAGTCCTCATTTTCCTCTTTGGATATCAACATTATTGAAAGCATTTGGTAACAAGCACAACAAGGCGAGCTGCAAAACTTAATGGACACTTTAAAGTCTATTTCAATAGAATTTGCTATTTATGTAAACAAACAACGTAACTTTGTTTTATCACTGTTTCTCTTTGAATTTTCACACCACCTCATCAAATACCAATGAAACCATACACACATACACTATTGAAACGATTCGTTACGTAAAATATATAAATATATAACTGTATCTTGGATATTTAATTAAAAGTTTAAAATGGTTTCATAAGGACCACTTGGAATGACGGTTTTGTTTCTTTTAAATTCTACAATTGTCTATGATGGGTAGTGTTGTGACTAAAGTTTGTGATATAAACCCGCTACACACTACCCAACCCAGGATCTGTACCTACCGCCGCGGTTATAAAATACATCAATACATCATTCTTAAGTACTAATTTTTCTTCTGATCGTGATTAAACAAATTAAAAATAAGAACTACTTGTTTTTTTCTTTTGGTATTTTATTATTCGATGTGGTTTGACATTAGTAATGTAGTAGGAGTCTTGCCCATCACTAGTAAATTCATCATCCAGAGACAATTTCAATATGGCGGTTTGTTTACATAGTTAGCAAGTTCTATTGAAATAGACTTTATGAATGGAATTAATTCATAAAGTGGCCATGTTTTTCTGCGGCTGGGTGTATAGAGGCGCTGGAAGGGCTGCCACCTTGTGGTATAAATCGGAAGCTTAAACTTGACATTGATACTCCCATAAACAGACGCTATCCCTACAGTTCTCGCGCGCTCCCTTGGTTGCTGAAGGGTTTGCCACTTGTGGCCTACATCGGAAACAAGCTTCTGTGCTGCCCCCTACAGTTTACACACACTGCCTGTGAGCCTTCGGATTGCTCGTGTGAGTGGAATGAATGCTGGATAAGCAGCTTAACGGCTTAAAATATGTAGTTGAGCCGCTACAAATCGCTTGTGATGGGTAAACCGGGGCGTAATTGGATTACTTTTCCCTCAAGGCCGTAAAACTAACGCTAATTCTTGGGATTAGTTGCCCCAGGCTCCCATGAGCCGTGTCAAAATGCTGAGACAACGCGAGGAAGATGATGATAATGAACATTAGCGCCATTTTCCTCATAAAATGACTTACGCCAGTTAGTCACGAACATAGACTAGGAATCCTCTAGACCGAGTTTAAAGCAATTATTTCATGCAACCGATGATGCCAAAAATGCGGGGGTGCGCGGGACGAGGTGAGCGAAGTCCCGTGCCGTGATTGGTCCGTTCAAAGACACGGACGTCACACAAAGACTCTTTCGACTCGAACATGGAGTAAAATTACCGTATGCGTGGCAGAGGGGGTAGCGCGATTATGCTAAGTCTGGTGGATGTTTTGTCTGTGGTCACGAATCACGAATAGGTAATATTATTGAATAATTTCGTTTCACACTCGTGATTCATATATTGAAGATGAGGACTGACGTAGTCACTTGGCCGGAAACCATCGCCGGTATGGCAAATATGCATTGTTTATTTGTAGTTTTTACACATATCTTAGTATTAGTAAACTCTTTATTGTACAAAAAGACATTAAAAATAACATACAATTAGTAAGAAGTACAAAGACGAGGGTATCTTATTACTGTTGTATCTCCTGTTAATATACAGGGTCATTTTTGGACCGTTAGCCATATTGTGCGAGGTGATCAGGTAGGCCATACTGAACAACTTTTTCTACGGGACCAACTCTGAAATCACAAAAAATTTTTTGGCCGTTTTATACATTTTGGTCGAGTGGATGTCGACGTTTTCTATGGGAAGGCCAAATTTTTTTTTGGGATTGCGGGTTTGGTCCCATAGAAAAAGTAGTTCAGTATGACCTACCTATCCACCTAGCACAATATGGCTAACGGTCCAAAAATGACCCTGTATGTTACTGTATGTCCTTCGGGACCCCCTGGGCACGGGCCCCGTGTGCCATTATGGTAAAGACGATTCTGCCAATTGTCCATGCAATTTTACATACTCGCGGTACATCATCCGCGGTTCCATAGCCAAACAATCGGGACGAGCTAAACCATTGCCCATAGCTAATACGTATTAAATCTCACCGAACCACAAAGCCGGCGCAACATGGCTGCCACAATAAAAAGGAAAGTGACCGTCAATATTACACAACGTGTCATACATGCACAAATAGACCGTCTCGCGTAGACTCCTCACTATATAGACTCCTTGCACAATATATTTCTCTCTCTGCACCAATTGTAGGTATCTCTGTATGGCCCTATGGTGGACTGGTAGAGAATGCCATTTGGCATTATGTCCGCCATTTGTACATTGTTGTATACATTTCGTGCAATAAAGTTTAAATAAATAAATACATATAAAGCATCAGGCCGCGTAGCGAACGTGCCAATCGTTAAATTCGTTAATGCTCCGAAGCGTATATAGTAGCCATCTCTCTCTATCACTTATCCATATTAGTGTGACAGTGACAGTTGCGTTTCATTGGCTACGGAGCGTTAACGATTGCACCTTGGCTACGCGAGTACGCGCCCTGTACGCGATAGAGGGATCGCTTGGTGAACCTAGAAATGAGTCCGTGCGAACATTCACTAGGAAATATGTCAAACCTGCACAATGCGCACCTGAAAAACCGAAACGTAGGTATGGTTCCGCCGGCCGGATACCGAATATCCGGTATCTGGTATCCGGCCAAACAACTATCCGTTGCATCTTTATATAAAATATATGACTTGGGCGAACTAAACCGATCAGCAAACCTAATACATATAAAATGACAAAGCCGGCTAAACACTTGCTTTGGCAATGTACATGTTTATGTTTCCGATTTAGGCCACAAGATGGCAGACCCTCCAACGCGCACGGTCCCTTATCTATACGAAGGCATGTAGACATTTTACGATGATTTATACATTGGCACCGCGACCGAGGTTGAGCGAAGCGACATATCGCGAATATTGACGATTACTGTCCCGGGAAGTATTGAAATGAGGAGTCTCAAATTAACTTAAGACTGCCCCACTAATGTGTGGTGAGCACGAGTCTCACGTGCAAGTGATCTGAGACATAGCCCTATATGTATATGCGCCGGAGTTCGCAACCCGGACGCGAGTGACGTCTGCGCTAAATGGACGAATTATCCTAACTAATGGCAGGGAAATGATTATGACCTAGTTACGTAAGTTAGATTCTTACGTCGTCTTTTCTCGGGAATGTTGGCCGCGTTATCTTCAACCTCGTATCTATATCTCGTTCTAGCGACCCGCTCCGGCTTCGCACGGGTTAACAAATTATACACAAATCTTCCTCAAGAATCACTCTATAGATAGGTGAAAACCGCATGAAAATCCGTTCAATAGTTTTTGAGTTTATCGCGAACATACAAACACACAGACACGGCGGGGGACTTGTTTTATAAGGTGTAGTGATAAAAGTAAAAAGAAGCTACATTCCAGTCTGTTTTGTACCCAGCTTCCGTATCTCACAAGAAATGAAAGTTAAGCGATTTTCTACACTTTTACTCGCAATTGAGTGTCGGCAAAAAACCCGGACCGGATTCGTCACGTAAAATCGTCACGTCTAAATGTGGTGTGTGACTCCATACGGTCAATGCTGTCATTGTTGAGAAAGGCTCGGTACGTGTCAGCTCAAATAGCACGTAATAATGTTGTAATCATTATTAATATTATGAATGAGAAAGTGTTTATGAATTTTATGTATAAACAGCAGAATTCTTAACTGTCCATTCGTGGACCTTATGCCTTTTGTAATAAGGTTTACGAACTGTCAGTTAACAGTGAGGGCGATGGCAGGTATGAATTATCTTTCTCTTTACAAACAACAGCGTAAATAGTATTGATTATTTAGCAGTTATTAGTAACAATATGTGGGCATTAGAGTGACTGGGAACGAAGTGCGACCATGATATGCAGCAATTGCACATTAAATGTTTACCTGGTTTTTAACTAGGAAAAACTTAATACATACCTGATACAACAACCTTATGCGAAATGAACGACATGGTCAAAGAAAACTACCGAACGGTCTGTTGGATACGTACGACGTAATACGAAGGAAATACGGCACATGATCTTGAATCATAAAAAAACATACAACCGAATTGATAACCTCCTCCTTTGGGATTTAGCAGTCGGTTAAAAAAGAGAGGGTAGCCTGCTTTGCTCAGGCATGATGAAAAAATAAAGTAAATGAATAAACATAATTACCTAAGTTGGACCGCTTAGTCACAAGATCAAAATTCAGTGTATTCAATTCCAATTGCCTTGCTGTCAGGCGGGGTAATTTCATTTATTTTTCGAACTTCAACATTAAGCAACTTGATTGGACAATAATAGTAATAATTCTTGACTTTAACACTTATATTTTACCAATTACAGACATGTTCCAAAGGCGAAGCACACGACCATGGCAGAAACCCCTGAACTGAAGCGGATAGCAGAGAACACCAAGCTGCAGAGCAACGTCAAGTACCACGCGGACTTTGAGAAGAGCAAGGGGAAGTTTACACAGGTAAAGTACCTTTACGGCCACATCCTGGTGAAGCTAAATACATCGTAGTATCGTAAATACATCCTGGTCATGGCACCAAGCTGCAGAGCAACGTCAAGTACCACGCGGACTTTGAGAAGAGCAAGGGGAAGATTACACAGGTGAAGTACCTTTACGGCCACAACCTGGTGAAGCTAAATACATCGTAGTATCGTAAATACATCCTGGTCATGGCACCAAGCTGCAGAGCAACGTCAAGTACCACGCGGACTTTGAGAAGAGCAAGGGGAAGTTTACACAGGTGAAGTACCTTTACGTCCACATCCTGGTGAAGCTAAATACATCGTAGTATCGTAAATACATCCTGGTCATGGCACCAAATTGTGGCACTTAGTGCCACGAGCAAGGGGCTATTAATAAATTACTTCATGGGGGGAGGGTCTGGACATCGGATGATGATAACCCTCTAGACCCTCCCAGTCCAGACCCTCCCCCCACGCCCTGACCCTGTTTCCTCCAGGAAACAGGGTCATTCGAAGCATGATTTTTGGATGATTTTAAGGGGGGGGGGGTCAATTAATTTATGAACAGCCCCCAAGACAGGCAATACTTAATCTTATCACTTAAATACATATAAATACACACTGGAGAATTAAAATACGTCCTGATGAAAGTAAACACATCCTAGTAACGTAAATACATCCTAGTTATATCACCAAATTGTGGCAATTAGTGCCACGAGCAAGACATAGGCAAAACATAATCTTTTATCACTTAAATTAAATTCATATAAATAACATCTTTAGATAAAGTAGGTTTGCTTTTAGGGTAGGAGGGTGTGAGTTGTAATGTAATATTGACAAATGACAATGTCTGATAAAGTCATAAATATTAACAAAGTGCGGCCCGTGTCCACTTCGTTAATTGCTATGTGGCCCTTGGCTGCTAAAAGGTTGCCAACCGCTGGTGTAGGGTAATAGGAGTGTCAATCTTGACCGTCAGAATACCCCATTAAGAAACGGGTGTGATTGTATGTCTGTCTCATTCCAGGTGGCAGATGACCCCGAGACCCTCCGGATCAAGGCGAACACCAAGATCATCAGCAATGTGGCGTACCACGGGGACCTGGAGAAGAAGGCCCAGATGGAGAAGCAGAGGCAGATAAACGAGAACGGAGAACTAGTCGGTAAGTACAGCTGGGATATAACCGCGAAAATCGAAGTTCGTCAATTGCGGGCATTTTTCTCTGTTGCTCTAATGACGGCTTAATGAGAGTAAAAGTGAAAGATCCCCGCAATTTGTGAATTTCTGTTTTTACGGTTGGCCTGGGGCGGATTGTTTGTTGCCTTGGTGATAGTGCAAAGTTCATCTCGTGTTTAAACGATGTACAGGGTGGGTCCTTTTACACAAGCCAAAATATTAGAAATAGAAATAAAGAAAACGGTTTTTTTTTACAAAACAAGTGGTTTATGTTTTTTTTTTAACTCAGTGGAGCATTTTACTTCAGCAGAGTAAAATGCTTCACTAAGTTAATAAAGAAAAGAGATACACCCAAAAAAAGTTCACTTTGAATACAAAAAAAAAATGTTTGATAAATATGAGAAAAAAATTGCTGTAATAAATATGAGATAGGAAAAAATAAAACCCTTGCTTGCAGACGTGTAATTTAAAATTTAAATTTCACTTTATTAGAGGATACCTTGTAGATATTCTAAGGCCCACTTCCACATACAACTAACCCGGGCTTAAGCAGTTAAACCGTTATCCCAGTGTCAAATTGTACTGGTAACCATGGTAACTACAGATTTAACCGGTTAATCACGGGTTAGTTGAATGGTGTAAATGGGCCTAAGGAACACTGTCCATTTAAATATTTAATCTTGTTAAAGGCTCACTATGTATGTCAGTCATAACCATAAAATTATACGATTACCAAAATCCTGACCATATTTTAAATCCGAGTCATTTCGTTAAGTGCTTGAAAATTGTGCACGCAAACACAATAACAGATACTCTTGATAGTTAAAAAAAACTGTTTTTTATGTAATTTATACTGGAACGTACGTCTGTTAACATTTTTATGACTTATTGACGTGATCACTTAATGTTTCCACACGAGTTATTTACAGTCTCTACAGTATAGAATTATTCGTTCTAAATAAAAATACTTATAAACTTAATAATTCATTCTATAGTTCGTTTATTTAGCATTAGAAAGAACTTCAAAGAAGGTAAGCGATCATGACATGTCTTTTAATTGAAAAACGCTTATTAAAAATCAATAACTATTACTTTATGAATTCAGAAGAATATACATGATCGTATTATATTCATAATTGATACATATTTGCCGTGACTTATTTTTAAAATGGGTTTTTCAATTAAAAGACACATCAAGATTGTTTACCTTATTTCTAATGCTAAAAAACCGAACTATAGCGCAAAGTCACCTTTGTATAGCCGTACAACTATTTATATTACAGATGTAGTGCGAAACTGTTTTCCATCGTATTTTCTCGGAAACGTTCGTTCTTATTAGTCATGATACTTCACTCAACCCGAGTACTTTTTGTATCGAGACTGACTGAAATAGCAAGACACGTTCGTACGTTTCCGTGAAGAAACGATGGAAAATAATTATGCACTACATCTGTAGTTAAGATTTGTCTTACAAGGAAGGGTACCCAACTGTCCGACTCCGATTTGATTTATTTTGATATATGTTATAGAGTAGTCTAAAATAACGGACACGTATTTTTTTTAGCTGCCCAAACTCACCCTGTTAGGAGAAAATGTCCTACAAAGTACTGAAAATTGACCAAACCTAATTTCTGAGAACTTTTTTCAAAAAAAATTATAAATAATTACTGGTTTCGTTACATGTTGGAGAACATGAATAAAGAATGGGGACGTGTTTTGTCATTTCACCACAAACTCATTTTTTATATAAAAATATATTTATTTATTATATATCAATTTTTTTGAAAAACGTTCTCAGAAATTAGAAGGTTTGGTCAATTTTCAGTACTTTGAAGGCCATTTTCTCCTAACAGGTTGAGTTTGGGCAGCTAAAAAAAAATACGTGTCCGTTATTTTAGACTACTCTATAGCATATATCAAAATAAATCAAATCGGAGTCGGACAGTTGGGTACCCTTCCTTGTTAGAATTTATACGTTTAATACCATGAATGAAACATATAAGAATCAGCGACCTCTATACTGTAGCGATGATGACCACATTATTTATTCACTCGTCAAAATCTTGTAAACACTGATCATTGTACGTCGCACAATATATGTATGTTTGTTTGTCGCATAATATTGTGGGTGCGAATGTTTCATCAATAGATGAAAGTAGATTGCGTCAAATTTTTATGCAAAATAAATTGTAGCTAATTATTTACCGGAGATTGCCAAATGTGTAGGAAAGTTAGCAAAATTTAAGGTCCTTTGAACGCCACGTCTAAATCTTACTTGAAAGAATGTTGGTTTTGCTTTAGAAGACGTACACAAATACTTCTGACCAATAGAAGAATTAATACTAGACCAATGGCAGTTAACTGTGTCCATGATGGTACAGTCAGCAGCAGAAGTTGCTAAGCGGTCGAGGTGTTCAAAATTACCTTGACACGCTCTTTTCATAACAATAAAGTCGCGTCAAGATTATTTTGAACACCTCGCCCGCTTAGCAACTTCTGCTGCTGACTGTACACAGTGACCATTATACTTTGTATTTTATTGGTTAGTCAGCTTACGTTAACTTTAAACATTGATGCTGATTAAAAGGTTTACTTTTCAAATTCTCCACACACGATATTCAGGAAGATTTCGCGTCTAAAAGATCGAAGGAAAATGGATCAATTACTTACTCTTACTTCGTTGGCTCAGCGACCCAAAATGAGACTTGGCCTCCGATACAAGACAGCGCCACTTTTTTCGGTCCTGTGCGACCTCTCGCCAATTGTTGACTCGAAGCTCGCGCAGATCCTCCTCCACCATAAATTCATCATCATCATCATCTTCATATCAGCCAGTGGACGTCCACTGCTGGACATAGGCCTCCCCCAAAGAGTGCCACAATGACCGGTCTTGCGCCACCCGCATCCAGCGGACTCCTGCGACCTTAAATTAATTAAATTAATAAACTTTTGACGCAATTAACTTTCCTACCACCATCTTCATGCAAATGAAGACGTCATCACGTGTCTAATCCATTTCCACCGCTTTAAATGTAGACGTACCCTCCGACAACTACCACCAGCAGCTCGAGAACTACGCAAACGAGATGCTACCAGTCCCGCCACCCCAGAAACAACCCCAAGTCTACCAGCCACCCCCGGCGTACCAGAACCAGAATCAAAACCAGTCCTACCAGAATCAGAACCAGCAATATCAGAGTCAGAGCTACCAGAACCAGAGTAATCACCAGCCGGTGTATAATCAAAATCAGTACCGACCGCAGCCGAAATACGAAGAGTATCAGCAGAAATACGACGATTACCAAAACCAGTTCGCCTACGGACAGTATCAGCAACCGGGGGCTAATTATGGGGTTGGTAGCCAGCATAAGATCGGTAGGATTCAGGACTATGATCCGCTGGTGGACGGCCCGCGGGCCCCGCCGAATACTCAGCGTGCGTCGGCCACGCTCATCTATAACAGCACCAGTGATGGGAAGAGAGGTTTGTGGTTTTTGCTTTGGGGTGCTTTATTTGTGGGAGAAGTTGGAGTGCGGACAAATTGGTCTGGGTATTATGATCACCAACACACACAAAGTGATAAAATATACAGCTTTTCAGTCGAGTATATATATCGTGTTTAGGCCACGAAACTTGCTGAGTGGCCTAAGGTACGAGATTGAAAAGCTTGATAATATCACTTGTATACAGTACTTTTTGTATGAGTCAACTAAAATAATACCTTTTATATTATATAACCTAAATAATTAAACAAAATTAGGTATGTTGGTAGATAGAAGCTCGTTGATGTCTTTTGTTCTGTCCTTTGGTTTTGACTTGACCGCGGCAAGACGTGACTGGTCAAAGTCATTATACCTAGTTCACTAAAGCGTATCGTAATGTAGTCATTAGAATTGAGTCGGGAGCCCACAGTGAAAAGTACCTTTGCGACCATAGTTTGTTTCTACCATTAAAGTCGATGAATAGAAAAAACGTATTGTAGTGAGACAGTGTCTCAGCTTACATTTTACTTATTATGCATGACAAACACTACATTTTTAAGAGCTAAAAGTAGTAGTAGATACAACGCACGAATTCTTTCTTACGCATCTAACTGAAAACTTAATAACCCAAACTTTCCATCCAGGGTCCCACCACCAGCAGCAGGCCCAGAGCACACGGCAGATCGGTCGCGTGGCCGACTTGGACCCGCTCAGCTCCGAGCGCGCCGCCTACGCCGGTCCCGACCAGAACTACATGCAGGTCATGTCCAACAAGCACGAGCCCGAAGTACAGGTAAATGTGAAGACCACTTGATTCATATTAGGAACAACAGAGGACCTAGGATACATCCTTGTGGGACCTCGTACATTTATATGGCATTATTGTGATCTATAGTGTCAAAAGCTTTACTTAGATCTAGCAGTAAACACAAAATAGTTCTTTTCCAAAAAGTATGAGCCTGATGTACAGATACTACCTCATTCTCACCACCACCAATAGCAATCTCAGAGATAATGACAGATCGGTGGTGTCAGCGACCTAAACACGCCGGCCCCGACCAGAACTACATGCAGGTCATGTCCAGCAAGCACGAGCCCGATGTGCAGGTAAATTCAATTCAAATTCAAATAATTTATTTCGTAAACATATGTCCATAATTGCACTGTGCATGTGGCTAAAAGGTTACTTTTTAATTGGTTATTATCACTTGATTACAATGAGACTGAGTCATTACTTCTAAAAATTGTTAATTACTAACTAAACTAGACAAAAATTTCATAACTCTAAAAACTGTTTAACTCAAGACTTTAATTGATAGGTATAAAAATAACGGATTAGACTAAGATATTATAATTGATACTGAAGTTGAACCTAGAAACAAAAATTAATAGTAATGTAAAATAACAGATAGACATACATAGTTTACAAAATTGTTAAAATTAAATTTATTTTTCTTTTCTTAAGTTAACTTGCATGACATACAATGCACATCGGTCTCCCGCGATACAGGCCTAGCCTAGTGCGGGTACTCCTGGAATCTCTGAATGTCAAGTTGGTTATGCACAACTCTTATCAGAAACTCGTGTTGTTATGTTACCACTGTATTCTTTCTGTGCAATAAAAATATTTTTTACTTTACTTTACTAGTTGTTAGTTGCGTTGCGAAGTTCCCTGAGAGATTGTTGATTTATATTAGGAACAACAGAGGACCTAGGATACATCCTTGTGGAACCCTGTAAATTTATATGGCAATATTGTGATCGATATTCGATAGTGTCAAAAGCTTTACTGAGATCTAGTAGCAGACACAATATGGTTGTAGTGGCCAAGCCTGATGTGCAGGTACTACCGTACCGTATCTTCTAATCTTTCCTTCTTTTTCTCTCCTATTTCAGTGATTATCCCGGTCGCATCGTGTCGCGTACTCGGATTTTGAATCACGAGTATTGTATGTATTTTAACACCCCGCTGTGATTTATCCTATTTAATCTCTATTCCAGAAAGTATACATCGCGATGTACGACTACGAGGCAAACGATAGCGACGAGGTATCCTTCCGCGAGGGAGATCTCATCTCCAACGTGACCGCCATCGACGAGGGCTGGATGACGGGCCAGGTGCTCCGCACGGGCCGCACCGGCATGCTGCCAGCCAACTACGTAGAACGCGCACCACAAGGCACCTACACACACTAAACTTCGCCTACTGTAGTAATACAATTTTTAAACATGCAAATCAGTCTGCAAATATTCAAAATTTTATATTAACCTTTTCGCCGCCATATATTTGATATTGAGATATATAGGAGCCGGGAACACTGGGATAACTAATAAAAAAGCAAATGCACGTCCGTTCGTATTAGAAGCTATATTTCGAGACAAGTTAAAACTACCACCAATTATGACATTAAATTATTTATAAAAATCTTAACCTACCCGCGAGTTCACTGACCGAGCGAGCAGCTGTGATACATGTCTATGTATATACCTTTGGTGCTATACATGTACATATATCACAGATATAAAGTCAGTACATTTCGTGCCTCAGACGCCACGACTTCATATCAAGTCGTGGTTTTGGTCAGGTTTGTTTACATGCAATTTTGGACAAGGCGTTGATGACTTTATTACTACATTGACGTGGCGGCGAAAAGGTTAAAGGATAAAATGGAAAAAATTACGCTTTTCTTCAATTTAAAGGTTAGAGCTAACGCACGGATTGCGGTGGTTGCGGGTTCAAGTCCTGCGGGAAGCGTAAATTTTTGAATTTTTACCTTTAGTATAAAATTTGTAGTAATACATTTTTATAATTAACTAGCTACCCGCCGCGGCTTCGTATTACAAATTATACACCTAAACCTTCCTCAAGTATCAGTCTATTGATAGGTGAAAACCGCATGAAAATCCGTTCAGTAGTTTTTGAGTTTATCGCGAACAAACACACAAACATACAGACGCGGCGGGGGACTTTGTTTTATAAGGTGTAGTGATTACCTTGCTGTCAACTATACTCTGGAAAATCCACTTCGTCAGTAGAAAAAGGGTGAAATTGAGATTTTGTATGGAAACCGACTTTTTCCACTTACGGAAAGGGTTTTTCCAACTATACGTCGAACGGGGTCCGCTAGTTAACATTCAATAAACGATCTAATATCAACATTTAATTATGTATACACTCCTATTGCCAAACATTGCAATTGTATAGGTTGTAACAACATTTTACATGTAAAATACATATCGTTTTACTTCTTAGTAGGCTTTTAAAATGTACAGTCAGCTGTCCAATTATTTTATATAATTATATGCGTACAGGAAAGATGATTAACATTGAAGGACTCTGCATGTTACAAAAAAATATCTCAATGTGTTTGAAAATAAGTTTTTTTTTACTTGACGGTACATTTATTATAGAAAAATACTTTATTTATACTGACGTCTACTTTTCCTTTAGATTTTCTCTAGACTTAATTGTATTTAACTCATTAAATTGTAAAAGAAACATTATTTTTGGAAAATACATTTTAGGCTAAAATTAAATTTGTCTCGAAATTGTCTCAACTTAGATCAAAGTATAAACGGGCTTTAAATACGTCATTCCAGTCTATATAATATTTTTTTATACATATACTATACTGACTTAATTAGATGTATTCATCCTTACGTGTCTTATCATGTAAACAAACGTGACGTCACAGTGTCATCCCAACAATACGATCCATAGATAATCTAGACATCGTAATGTCAGATGTTTTTGAGGTGACCCGTTCGTTACTGGGATTATCATGTAAACAAACGTGACGTCAAAGTGTCATTCCAACAATACGATTCATATACAATCTAGACATCGCAATGTCAGATGTTTTTGAGGTGACCCGTTCGTTACTGGGATTATTGATGAAAATCTTATTAGAAATGATATTTTTCAGTGGTTATTTGGTTGCTTTCAATACTTTGTGAGTTTCTTTAAGTATACAACATTATTTTAAGTGATGATTATCGTGTAATTAAAGAGAAAAGTGTGATAATGTCTTTGAGAAGTGTTTGTTTACATGATAGGACAAGTAAGGACGAATACACTTTACATAATAATATAGATTGTTTTAACTACACATATTGCCTGTAAATATTAAAGATGTTTAGAATATACTAAAATATATTCAATGTAAACTTATAAGCAATTTAGCTTTTAAGTTGTTTTAATAATTACAAGAACATACATCTATGGTGTATAAATCCATATTTAAATAATAGACGTATCAATTGCAAATTTTAAATAATTTTATATCTTAGTGACATGAACTTTAAAGAGCTTAAGATTCTTAAGATATACCTACTGTTTTAACATCTATATTTTTCTATTCAATATTATAAAACCTCATTGTACGCTTAACGCAAATGTATGCAGATTTCTCACAGCGTTAACCTTTTGGATACCAATGACCGATATATCCGCACCGCAGGTCCAACGCCAAAGACGGATTAATCGGTCACAGACCACAGAGCAACATAGATCTACGTGCATATGCATAATATTCAATTTCAGTTTTGACACTTCGGTGACGGGGTGTCCGGGTGACAGCTTTTGTGTTTGACACGGCGTCGAAAAGGTTAATTATGTATGTATTATAATTATTAAAAATATAAGAATTGTTGTCATTATAAAGAAATTCTGTATTTTAATGCATTTTCAAAATATATCGCACTGATTTTTTTAACATTCTTATTTAACATTCCGTGTTTTTTTTTTTACCTTAATTATGTTGATTGTTAACATGCTCGTATTTTAAATTATTTTCCATAATAATTGTCAATAAATAGTACAGATGTGCATAATTGTTTTCCATCGTATTTTCTCGGAAACGTTCGTGTTTGCCATGCTACTTCAGTCGGCCTCAGTACTTTTTGTACCGAGACTGACTGAAATAGCAAGACAGGCATTTCCGTGAAAATACGATGAAAAATTATTATGCATTACATATGTAATAATAAGCTGGTCTTACTAAAATAATTATTAGATACTTACATAAATAACCAATGTATTTAAGCAATTTTCTGTCCTAGCAAGAAAATTAGATTTTTCGCATTTTTTTATATCAAGTTAGATATTCAAACTTTATTGACCAGTTTTAGAACTTCAATATAAATTGATTTTGTTATGATGAACTTGACCATTTCTAATTAAGTTTTTATTCGCTAGAAACTATGCCAATAGCTTTTATTTTTAATTAAGGAGGTACCTAGGTCACTGTCAAAGTGCAGTTAGCTTAAGTTAACATTTTATTTATTATCTTTTTTAACCAAAATCACGATGATAATGTATAATAATATGTATAGATCGGAACTAGTATCAAGTTTCTTACATAGGACTTAGGCCCCCCCCCCCCCCCCACATCTAGCGTCTTTCGAGCGTCGGCGTCTGGTCAGCGCTATGGAAAATGCCGTCGCTGCGCAGTTGCGTCGAGCAGCGGCCATAGAGTTGTAGACGCCGACGCTCGAAAGACGCTAGATGTGGGGGGGCCCTTAGGCACACCGGTTTCTTAAACGCGCGTCGACGGTGCATTAAAAAACGCGGTGTGCGTATGTCCTTACGTTTTATTTGTGGAGGAAGATTGATTGTAACATGTGCAAAGTCTAAGACATATTCGTACTCCGATTTTGACAGTTGTCATAGATGGCGCTGTACGCTGTTAACCTTTTGGACGCCAATGACCGATATATCCGCACCGCAGGTCTAACGCCAAAGACAGGTTAATCAGTCACAGACCACAGAGCAACATAGACCTACGTGCATATGCATAAAGTTCAATTTCAGTTTTGACACTTCGGTGACGTGGCGTCCGCGTGACAGTTTTTGTGTTTGACACGGCGTCGAAAAGGTTAAATCACTTTATTACTTGGGTTTTTCTTCTATTCTACAATAAATAATTGTTTAGTTGTTTACTACTGCTATGGTATTGACTACTGTTTCCTACTTATTCATATAAGGTAAAAGTCCGTATGTTCGTCAATGGCCCATTAGCATGTCTAGCACTAAGCCACTTACCTTAACTGCGATCATTAAATTATATCTCATAATGAATCTATTATGTCCGCTTTTTTAATCCACTGGCCGTCAAAGACGTCTACCCTCCTAAGGGCCAGTCATACAAATGCGAAACCCAAATTTGCCAATGAAATTTGAACCTATAGTACAGGAAATAGGGTTGATTTTTATTTGTTTGAATATTTAACTAAACAAATGAAATGCAACTCTGTTCCAATTGAATATGGTTTAAATTTCATTGAACTGAGTAGTACTATAAATTACCTAGCCTTAGGCTAGTGACGCGCGCGGCTACAACCCAATATCAACCTTCGTGCATTACGTTAAGGTTCACTATGGCGCGCCGCGCACGACAGGCGCGGCGCTCAAAGGATTCTAGTTTTGTATTTGTATACATAGTGTTATGTATTGTTATTGTATTGTATAAATGCCGGCGACATCACAACGCTCCGGGCAGTATTAACGTTTCGTCCAATGTTACAGTGCCTTTGGAATATTATATTTTTTAAACTGAAACGCGCGTTTTTATTTTATTTACTTTCCTCCCATGGGCTTTTTGTAATTTGACCCTTTACCAGGCTGACTCAAAAACGACAATCGGATGTCAGCTTCGAGCAACACCGGCTTCCGACAGATGTCAGTCTTACTTGGTCTTACTCATCGAACATAGAACACGTGTGAAGTGCTGTATGTGGGAAATATATATTCCTTAGCCTGGTAAAGGGCCTTGTGGACGCCAATGGCCGATATATCCGCACCGCAGGTTCAACGCTAAGGACCGAATAATCGGTTACAGACCACGGAGCAACATAGACCTACGTGCATATACATAAAGTTCAATTTCAGTTTTGACACTTGGGTGACGAGGCGTCCGAGTGACAGCTTTTGTTTGACACGGCGTCGAAAAGAGGTTAATCCCTCGTATGCTTAGACACGGATCCGTGAGTGGGAATTTAATCTATTGTTTTAAATATCAAGGTCACTTTTTCAATGATCAAATTTGACAGGCCGCATGCGAGGGGTTAAGGCTTAAGGTACAGTTAGCAGGTTCAACCAGAAGAGTTTTTCAAAATCTGCTGGTTCTGCTGGAAGGATATGGTGCCCTGATAGGAGAAATAAAAGCAATATTTTGTGGTTCAAACGTCTTTATATTCAATATTTAAACATCCCACTTCGCTTGTTTCTACAACAGCACACAACTAAACACAAGACAGTACAATTTTTAAAGAAACAAACTCAGTTAAAAAAAATGTTTTTGTGTAAAAAAAATATGAGTTTTAAATAACTCTGGACATAGTGTTTTTTTTGGATGGAAAATGGGTATTAATTTTGACCTAAGCAGTAAAAATAATAGTAAGACGCGTAAAGCAGTCCAAAATATTGTGACAGCAAATTTGACAGCTGATGTTTGCGCAGTATAGATGCAGCGCAGTGAAATAGGGTGACTGGAATAGTTATCGGCCACTACATAGTAATTAGCCACTCCTAACAAATCAGAAAGAAAAGCCAATTGAAGCCTTATATAGGCCCCGTGCATGAACTATAAGGGACAGCATAAGAGCCGTCATATTTTTGGTGCGAGGCGTATGTAAATGTGTCGTTTATGCTTCCGATGTAGCCCACAAGATGGCAGAACTTATGTACAAGGAAACGTACCGACGAGAACGATAGATGTTTCACTTGCTTGATGTCAGACTTGCTTTGGCAATGTACATGTGCACATATGTTTCAGATTCAGGCCACAAAATGGCATTCCCGCGGTCCCTATTGTTAAGAGTGGCCAACAACCAGCAGTCACCCTACACGCGTATGATCCTAGTACAAGGCTCCCACTTGTAGCTCTTGAATCTATCGGCCAATGAGCGCGTGCTGACCTTTCTGCTACACTCGGACGCGGTGTAAACCACGCTGGTGGAAGACTTGGGGGCCGGTTTGGCGTCCTCGTAGTTATCAGTTAGAGCTGAAAGGGAAATGTAGTTAGACCAAGGTAAGTCTGCATCGATTTTGATAGCCCAGACTGTAGAAGTGTTATTTTATCCAGTGAATCGCTCTAGTATCACACGTGTGAGTTAGTACTCAATATTGTGTCACAGCTACTCAGTATCTGACGTGTGCTACTACAGATCAATATGGATCAAATTGCTTTGCATCATTTTGCTGTACGGTGGGCGTCCGACGGGTTAAACAATGCATGCATGCTGTCTATAAAATTATTTAATTCAAAATAAATGTCAGTATAAAATGGGTTTTCCCCAGGCCACAGAATAAATAATAGTACCTACTAAGTAAGGTACAGAAGACTCACTCTAACAAAACGCGTCTGTTATAGTTCGTAGATTTCTAATAAGTAGAGCCCGACGGCTAATCCTATTGTCTATTGTTAAGTAAAACCGCACGTGCTACTTACTTGCAAAAAAGGGTCTTAATAATTCTATTTGGCACCTGAGCGCGGGCTAGTCCAACGGTCAAAAACCAGTGTAAGTATGTAGGTGCGCTCTCCGATAACGCGCCTTTGTTACGCATCTCGATGACATATTTTAGACTGGTTTTGTAGCGTTCGACTCGCCGGCACTCAGTAACCGAAGTACCTACTGTACTTTTTATGCACGTGGCACGAGCGGTTTTACTTAATAATAGACAATAGGATTAGCCGTCGGGCTCTATTAGAAACCTACGAACTATACGATCAAGACAGATATGGCCGCTAGGTGGCGACAGCGTCACGCGCGGCTTATGGCAAACCCCAAAATTGGGGCCGAACGGATGTACTTTTAGCTACCTGTAGCAAAGCGACGAAATCGCGGAGTGAGACACGCCTGTCCAGGCATCTATATTGGGAACTTTTGTGTATTAAACACAATCTACTTACAAAGGACACCATTGCAGTTGGCTAGGGAGCTCGCGGTGCTAGACGATTGGTCCAAGTCGACGGAGGATGCCACACTGGAGGCGACGCGTGCGCTCCGGCGGCGGGCGGGCAGTGCGCCGCACGAATGATACTCGCCGAACTTATGCTCCAAGGCTTGGCTGAGGGACACGTGGATTTTTATATTTTTCTGAACTACATGCAATAAATAATACTGGGAGTCGTACAGATGTGCAAAATGTTGCAGGTAGCCGTATTTTATACTTGTAGTATATACTTAGGGTCCGTTGCACCAAACTGTTCGTATCGTTTTTAAAGAGTTTGCAAAATTTTTATGTATGGAAAGTTTCATAGTAAAGCGCCGGGGCGCGCCGGCTGACGTTGATCAGTCTGTCAAATGTGGTTGGTGCAACTGACCCATAGTGTTGTTCAAGAACTATGCGTTTAGTCAGTTAAGTGTTAACTAACAGTGGCGGATTTACCCTACGGCCAAGTAGGCCCGGGCAGCAAGATATTACGGGTGGTAAATTGTTACAAATAATTCGCTGGTGATAACAAGAAACAACTCAAAATATAGTCAATAATTATGATAGTCGCTGAGAAAGGGGCGGCTACAGGGATTGGGGCCTAGTGCGGCAAAGACTGCAAATCCGCCATTGTTGAATAAATCTTTTTAAGTACCTTATTGATGATTATATAAGATTTAATTTAACTAGAAAAAATAATTCGGATTGTCTTGCTCAGATAATCTAATGATCCAACATGACTGCGCCAGTTACACCGTCTTAAGGCCGAGCCACACCGGCTTGCGTGTGCGTGACGTGCGCGTGTGCGTGTGTTAAAATGTTGGAGCCGCACACGCACACGTCGCGCGAGCGGTGTGCCATCTCTCGTAAGGATCTGTATACTACAACGTCGCACGCGCACGTGCACGTCACGCACACGCAACCGGTGTGCACAGGCCTTTAAAGTTACTCGTAGTAGAGTTGTTCATTTACTCATTTTAAAACAGTGCATCGCCGACCAGACACTATAATATATACCTATTTTAGGGCTGATGTAAACGGCGCGCGAACTCGCATGCGATTTTAGTTACATTGCGGACTGTTGGTTACGTCCAATTCAACCGACCGATTAAAAACCGCAATGTAATGAAACTCGCATGCGAGATCTCGCATCGTCTAAATGAGCCCTTACAGTAACATTCTTGTAACTGCACCTACCTGTAATCAAAATTTTCCCCGCAAAAGTTGCAATTTTCGGAGCAGCACTGGGACATGGCGTCGGAGCCTAGCGAGCGACGGTCATTGTTCCTGCGCCTCAGATCGTTACAGCTGAAAAAAAAAGGTGTAAATGTAGAGGGCGCAGTGGGGCAATGTGGATATTTACAAAGAATAAAGAATAATATTTATTTCTACAATAGATACTTATATTATTGATGTTAAATTTATTTACCAATCTTCTACTTACAATCTAAAACAATACTGTTTTTGTTTGGAAGACTGGTAAATACAGTTTGAGTAGATATGGCTCATAATTTCAATTTTATTTTTCTTTCTGCAGTTATTATGTATGTTAACATTATCTCATTAATGAACCTCCTCTCTGTTTCTTAAGTATGTTAAGAGATACATTGTACTAAAATCCATTTGTTATAATAAGTGACTGTTTGTGTTCTAAATAAATAAATAAAAAATATGTGACTTTTATGGTAGTTTGCTACGCAGGCTTCGTCAAGTCCTAAAATTGACAAGTAATGGCTCGGCCACGACATTGCGCGACTGGCGGCGGCGGCAACGAAAGGTCCAAGCGCTGTGTCTCGATCCAATCTATGGTTGCCGCCGCCGCCGCCGTCGCAAGTCGTAAGGGCGTCCGCTAGCTGGCGGGGATGTACGGAGCGGGCGCACGCAAGTGTATATATACCTATTTCGTGAACGCACTCACCTGATATCATTTTGATGTCACATCGTTAAGTTTGGATTGGCCTTAATAGGGTATTTGACTACCTACTAGTCAAAACATTTTCTTTTTTCGAACTGTCAAAACGGTTTTGCTACTATGGATTTTATATGAAACACTAGCATATATGTGACTTCACAATCAAATTACCTACTCTTTATAGTTTTACACGGGTTTTATAGTATAAATTGTATATAAATTCCAAAAATAACTGCTGTTTATATTTCTCTATTAATCGGTGCATTATTTCATGCTTGGTGTAAAATAAATTATTTAAAATACAGTCAAATACCCTATAGCCTTTTTCTTAGATTGTATGTGGGTTGATATGAATTATGACCAAAGAATATAATACTCACTAGGAGAAGAACGATAACTCCATACAAAAAAATGTCCCCAAACGTTTATACGTTTATACTAGTAGCACCTTCGTTGTGTACCAAACACTAAAGTTGACAACCGGTTTAGCCTGGCGGGTATAGGTAGGTATATAGTAATTCTGTTGATAAACATATTTGTTATCTTCATATCACGAAATATATGAAAGGTGCAAATAAACCCTTGTTTGTGGTATTATCAATTGATTTAAATAAAAGGCATATTTATGTTTATAACATTATATTAATTATTAAAAAATGTTTTACATATAGAAATATACACTGAAAAGTGGCAACTGGTAACTTAATAAAAAATAGACATTAATAAAGCGCATTCACAAAGTTTTCAGTATAATACAAATAACATTAGGCATGCCTACCTATTATACACTTTACACACAGATACACTACACTTTACACACGGCATTTTACACAGATTTCCAACTTGTATTCCAACATTTCTTCACGGTTAATTAATACGCTTTCCAGATGCGTTATGACTCGGTTCCTTCTGAACCCACTAAAGCTGTAAATTTCACTCTGGCTGCTTCAACAGCCGTTGCTCCGCATTTAGCACATTTTCTATGTGCATTGCTGTATTCCATGTAGGTACAGACTTACAGTCTTAAGTGGTAGTATTATTTAAAGTTTTAATAAATAAAATTTTCGTTATGAACTTTAACCACAGCAGTTGGACAAAGTCATTGACAAATATATTTTTTATTATGGTGGGTAGCCGTACCTACCCTCCATATATTTTATAGACTTTGATAAAGGCAGTTCGAAGCAAATATTCAATTTTAAAACTTAATCGCGTATAATTAAGTTTTAAGCGTTTTAAGTCCCGTTTTATGATTAATAATATATAAAATTCGTGATAATTTAAATCAGAGTTGGGAGCAATGTTGCTGTAGAAAAATGTTTTTATTTTTAGTACTCGTAACTTTTTCTTAGAGGCCAACGCACACATAGAAGCTTCAGGCGCACACATGCGCAATTATTTGGGGACATAACTTTCTTAGGAAGTGAACAGGCCTTGATTATGACAGATTAATTTGTGATATTATCACCTGTAAATGAGCCTCTTCCCTGTGACATCGCTGCAGCTCGAGGTATGCTTGGAGTGTCCATCGCTCGCTGACACTTCGGTCTGAGCATCCGTCTGAGTTTTACACGTGGGTACGTGCATCTCCAAGTGCCTGTGGATTGGTTTTCTGTTAGCGCTGTTTGCGGTATTGCAACTAACTATATACCTATATGCAACTTTCTCAACCTTAAGCTTTTGGCTGCCACCACGCGGCACACAGATGACCGATTTTAGTATGCAAAATTATGGCGCGGCGTTCAACGTGTCAACCAAAAGGGTTCAAAAGAACACCAGACGGCGAAGGGATAAGCCGTGCCCCGGACGCCAGGTGATCGCCATTATTTAAGCAAAATTGAATTTTACGGAGTCCTGCGTAAGTTCCTGTTGCATTGGTGAAGCTGACGGCTGTAGCCGTCGTTGGCATCCGTGGCAAGACTTTCCGATGACGGCCACAGTCTGTGGCTGTCAAAAGGTTAAACTATAGGAACCTACCCCAAACCAACATCAGGCAACATAGTGTAGGTATTTACTACAACATTAATTTGAGATTTACTTATTCTTCTTAATATCTGCAAGGTTCTGCGTCGAGTCGACGATCTTATCGAAGAATGAGACGATTTTCTTGAGTTTCTCATCTTGTTCTTTCGTGGGTTCAGGGTCCGTTTGAGTCACGCTGGTGATCCCGGAGCGGCTGGTCTGAGGGGGCGAGGAAGGGGGGAGCGGGGAGCGGTGGTTTAGCCCTGGAACGGAAGGTTGTGTTTAGATTCGCTTTGGGTGTGGTGGGTGTGACCTAGCATATCAATTATTATCTCTTTTCCTTTTTAGTAACACATATGAGAGTTTCATTTGGGGATTTTTCAACTACCCTATATGAGTCGCATAACTTAAACCTTAGGTGATGTAGGTGCATAATTGTTTTCCTTCGTATTTTCTCGTATATTTTTCATGTTACTTCAATCGACCCCAGAACTTTTTGTATCGAGGCTGATTGAAATATAAACGTTCGTACGTTTCTGTGAAAACACGAAGGAAATAGTAGATTGTTAACCAAGGGATAAAAGGCTCATTTCTGTCGAGGAAGTAATAGTCCGAGGCTGAAATGATGTCTTTCACCCGAGTTAAACACTCTACTTTTAATTTCGAATACGAAAAGTACAATGCATTTGTTTTTTTTAAAAACGTGACTAAGTATACATTTTTATAGTATTTTGTTGAGGGTACTTTCAATTAACAATTTAGGCAAAATTATCGTTATTTATGAAATGGGAATTTACAATTTCAAATATCTGATTTGAAATTGTATAACAAATCCATTTATACCCTTTCAATCGCTTATCGTAAAAAAAATGAATAAAATCGTACTTGAGACTTTGTGCTCTAGCGCAGAAACGTATCATTTTCCGCACACCTTTTAGAACAACAATGACCCTCTTTCAGAGCATGAGAAATGAAAATACATTACATCTGTAATAGTAGATTGTTAACCAAGGGTGGAAAGTGAACCATTTTACCCGAGATATTTTGGCGCTCGAACGAAGAGAGAGCGCCAATAGTTCGAGGGTGAGATGGTTACTTTTACCCGAGTTATTAAACACTCTACTTTTCATTTCGACTATGAGGAAAGTTAAACACGAGAAATGTAGGTTTATTATTGGTAATAAGTATAATTCTTTAGAACAAATTATTAACAGATATATAGGTAAACCACATAACTGTTATGAGAGCTTATCACATGGCATATATTGCTGTTAGCCGTTGCTCGAAGTAAAAATTAAAAAAAAAAATACTTTCCACCCTAGGGTGGGAAATGCAATTTTCCACCCGGTTATCAGCTTATGAAAGGTAAACTTTCCGAACAGGAGAGATGAAAAATAAAGTAGTGACGGCTCACCAATATGTTCACCCTCGTGCTGCTGCTTGTCCTCGTTGGCTTCGAAGCCCTCGTGGCAGAAGTGGCAGATGTAGCGGCGGCCGGGGAAGTGGCACAGGTTGAGGTGGTCGTTGTAGTTGATGATGCCTGGAAACCGTTAAATCCCTGTCTGTAGTTTGTTGGCTGAACCACAGAATAAATAATAGTACTAGGTACAGAAGACCCACTCTCTACCAAAACGCGTCTGTTACGATCAGCACATATATGGCCGCTAGGTGGCGACAGCGCCACGCGCGGCTTATGGCTTTCCCCAAAATTGGGGTGGAACGGATGTACTTTAAGCTACCTGTAGCAAAGCGACGAAATCGCAGAGTGAGCTACGCCTGGCTGAACGACGAAATCCTATATTATGCTGGTGGCCTGGTGCTGAAATACTTCAACCGGCCAACCCCATTGAAGCAGCATTGTACATTTGCCAAAAAAGGTGGTAAAACTGTCAAATATCAAATATTGTTTTCAAATATCAAATCATTTATTTGCCAGAATACTTATACAGTCAGAAGAAGTCACACTTTATTAACCCGCTTTCAACACCGTTGAAAGACCGTAAAGCAGGCCACTGACGAGTCATCCAAATGGATGCCGTTACAATGGATTCATCCAAATGGACGGCATCCTAATATTAAACATTGTACGTTTTTGAAATTCACGGACCGATTTTGGATTGCAGCCACGCTCTTAGGACTGTTGGAAGGCTCGTCAGGGCCACCTTAAGGTGATATTTGATATTTGTGTCCGTAAATTTCTTTTGTTACCTTAAAATTGTCATAAAAAACCATACCTAATACTCTTTTTGTGGGCAGTCTTGTAATAAAGACAATTCGGAGCATTATCTATGAAAAGGGACCTTATTGTCGATGGCGCTTACGCCGTACAGCGTCGTACGGCATTGTATTTAATGGGTTACCGTATAGCATCCGGCAGCCGGCGATAGGGCACTGGCGCGGCGTGGTGTCCAGGAGGCAGTTGCGTTGGACTGTCTGCGCACAGACATGGGCGGGCCCGTGCATCGCACCCTCCGAGCACGCGCGAGTCGGCCGGCGAGCGCGGCGGAATCTGACATTTGAAGAGAATAAATGAAAATAGGTAAGTATTTTTTTAACGACTATAGAAAAGTGACAGTCATAAAATAAAACGATCCCTAATAAGCTTAGCCAATGTTTTCATGCAGTGGCGACTTGACCTTCAACTACAGATTTCACTTAGTTACCTTTTCTGGTTGCATAATGATTAAATGAATTTCCCTTTGAAGTGATTGGATCCATTACGAGGATTTTCGAAAGGAGCGCCACCCACAACAAAGGCAAACAAAGCTTAGTTTCGATATGCCTGGTGAACTTAAACACATTACGTGAGTGACCCGTTATAACCTTCTGAGTTCCAGAGGCTTGGAGAGATAATTATGATGAATATGATGCTGCACGAAGCACCGGGTCCACACAGAGCGAGCATACGCATTTTCATATGTGCGTGGCGTGGCCTCGGTCGAGGCGGCGGCGGGCGCGAGGCATGTCTACACTGGACGTTTTGTGCGCGAGGAAACTCGCGCGTATGTTTGCTCTGTGTGGACCCGGCTATTGGAGTAAAAATAACAAACTTCACCTGATCTTGCGGTGCCGCCTCCCCCCCAGACGATGGACGTCACTCTCACTGACAGCGGTGTCGAGGCACCCATGCCGGTTGGGGCTCCGGAGCCCGAGCAGGCGCTGCACGAAGCATTGGAAGCGTGTGCGTTTGCGTTGGCGACTCAGTCTTGGCCTGGAGAAAATCAAAAGACAATAGGTATTATAATGTTAACATGTAATTTTTCCATTGTAGGGTATTTGTCAATTGGATAGGTAGAGTTAAATTTAGATTTCTTCATTTCATGATAGATAATAGCCGGGTATGGGTCGCGGGAGTCCTCTGGATGCGCGTGGCGTAAGACCGGTCATTGTGGCACTCTTTAGGGGCGGCCTATGTCCAGTAGTGGACGTCCTCTGCCTGATATGATGATGATGATGATGATGATGAATAGCACACATCGGCTTAGGCAGCGCCCGCGAGCGCGAGGCACGTCTACACTGGCCGTTTTGTGCGCGAGGAAATTGCCTCGCGCGTAAGCTTGCTCTGTGTGGACCCGGCTAAATTGACAGCAATGTCAAAAGTGTGTTGCTCTTCTCATTATGATTGTCCAAACATTAGGAATATAATAAAAATTCTCTTTCCCAATATCGTTCGCTACGGCGCAAATGATTGGCATCTCGGCTATAGGCTCCCTGCTTGATAAACTAGCTTATATCTATTATGCTATTAAGCTATTATTATTAAGCTAGTGGTCAAATAATATCAACCTGGATATAATTTCATTGTTTTTACCTTAAATTCCGACGTATCAGCTGAGTTGCACCAGCTGTGGTCACGGGTGTGTGGTGGTGGTGTGGTGTGTAATTAAATATGTGTACAAAACACGAGACGAGTGTTTAAAGTATTATAGTATCAACCTGGGACATGGACACGGGGCAGGCCGGAACACCACATGGCTGGTTTTCGCACAGCCACAGTCATGTTCGCTGGCCAGCAACGATTCTCGGGACGCTTGCGTGGCCGCGTAGGCCTTGGTTGACGGCGCTTTCGTGCAAGATTCCGTTTCGGATACTGTGCTGGTTTTCGAACAGTCCACCTGAAAGTTATTTAGGATAAAGTTTTGGTTCGCCTAGAAAATAAGAGGCGCGGTTGATTTAATCTTAATATGTAAGCTACTGATTTACACATGCATGGTCATGGTTAAAGTAAGAGTGAAAGAGCTAGTAATGTGGCCTCGGTTCGTTTAGTTTGCAAATAATATAGAGACCGTGCGCGTTGGAGGGACTGCCATCTTGTAGCCTGAATCGGAAACATATGTGCACATGTACATTGCCGAAGCACGTTCTACCATCGACCGTTGTCGTCGTTACGTTTCCTTGCGCAAAGTAGGTTCTGCCATCTTGTGGGCTACATTAAAAGCATAAACTACACACTTACGTCTCATGCCAAAAATCACAAAAATATGCTGCCCCCTATAGTTCATGCACGGGGCCTATAAACGGAGATGAGACTAGACGTGCAGGAATCAACAAATAGCATTGAATGTAATCCAGCGGAGCAGAGAAGAGATATGGATTACAACCACTTCTATTTGTCGAACCACGTCTCTCATCTCTACCTCAGCGGAAAGGCAGCCTAAACACTACCTGAACAGCAGCTTGGATCTCATGTTCCGAGGTCCCAGCACACGCGTCCAACCTGACCCGATGCGACCGCTTCCTCTTACGAGACTTCCTCCCACTATCATCGGTGTCATCCACCACACCCGTGTCCCCAGCAGCGTACGCCTCTTGCGTCGGCAACATCCCTATGACACTCGCATCATAAACCTGAAAAAGGCCAAATAAAGATAATAGAATATTCTGCGATAGACCCGTCTATAAAATGTGAGTTAGCCATGAGTTAGCCGGGTCCACACAGAGCGAGCATACGCGAGAGGCAATTTCCTCGCGCACTAAACGGCCAGTGTAGACGCGCATCGCGCGCGAGACATGTCTATACTGCGTCTACACTGACCGTTTTGTGCGCGAGGAAATTGCCTCGCGCGTAATATGCTCGCTGTGTGGACCCGGCTAATATGTGTACAAAACGCGAAAGCTGTAATTATAACCTGAAACAGCTTCTTCAAACACTTATACTTCGCTTTTAACACTTCATGTTTCTTCTTCGGAACCCATTTTTCTTCTGTCTCATTCTTTTCCGATATGCTAGAAAGGGGGGTGCTGCGTTTGCAATGCATTGATCTTCGGTAAATAACCACGCTACAGACAATTTTGCTTAACAAATAGAAGAAGACACTAGAGTACAAGTAATTTAGATATGACGCAAATATCATCATTCACAGTTCTACGAACGTCTTCTGCGAGTCATCTAGTCTTCTAGAAGGTAGCCTTTCAGGCTTTGTGGAGAATTTTCCCGTGCCGTGTATGCATGTTGTTGTGGCATCTCCCAATGACAGAATAGTGACAGGCTTCTGAATTTGAATGGTAGTTGTCTTAATTTTTTTGAGATTTATATAATTCCAGCCTTATCTTGGTCTAACTCTACCTACTTTTATATCGAAAAGAATTCGATATAAAAGTAGGTAGAGTTAGACCAAGATAATGCTGCAACGATTTCATAGAAGCTGAAATTAGCTTGGTCTACATCTCTAGTCATTCTATGAGCGAGAGGCAATTAGTACCACAAAAGCGGTATTCACATAATTTTGAAGTTTAAAATAACTCTGCCAACTGCAACTTGGCGTGCAGTTCCCATATAAGTTGCAGTCGGGTCGCGATGTCTGTACCGACCCTTACAGTTGTATACACTGCTTAGCCCTAAATAGAACTCAATTATTGTCGATCAATTCACATATGACGTCCTTGTCGCCTTAGCGTTTTCCCGGTTGCATCCTACAGGAGCCGTGGTTCGCTTTGGAAAACTAATCCCAAGAATTGGCTCAGGCACAAGTTTTTAATAAAGCACCTTTGTCTCACTGTCCAATTCTTAATTTTTAGTTTAGATATATATGAAAATATTCGTAGACTAATGGCGCTTATTAGTTTGCCAAATCGGACCCCTATTCCTTTAGGATGAAAGAGGAAAACCAGAGTATGAAAAGTAGGGATCATACTTTTTACAGTTGATGGGTGGAAATGTTGACATAGTAAAAATTAAAATTGTGTTTCCTTTACCAATCATGTAATTTTTATTTTCACATCAGTTTTTTTACCAACATTTTTGGAGCCGATTACAACATTTCGATGGTGCCGCGATGCCACAAAAGGTCTCAGTAGAATTTAAGTCCTTAGCGGCCGAAAGAACGGCAAAATGTAACCGGGTTGCTCTCCCAATTCCCTTGCTGGTTCCATCCTTGCTGGTCCCATCCTTGCTGGTTCCATCCTTGCTGATTCCATCCTTGCTGGTTCGATGCTTCACCTGCCGGTATAGCGGCCTTTCTGCGGAAAACGGAATTACAAATTAGTCGAAGAATCTGATTAAGTTAGACCGTAAAAAGTCTGCAGCGATTTTGATAGCTCACGCAGTGTCATTTTAAACGTCAAACTTCTATGAAATTATGACGTACTTATACATCACTTACACTGCGTGGGCTGTCAAATCCGCTGCAGACTTTGTTTGGTGCAACTTGTAAACATAAAATAAAATGAATAATAATAAATATGTTTATAAATAAATAAAACAATATAAGGTCGTTTCTCAAAAAGTTGGCACCGCCACCTGTAAATAGGTTTATGTAAGAACTTTTTTTTCATTATGTATAATTTTTATATATAAAATTTTAACACATATTTAGAGAGACTTTTTACACAGAGGCCTAATACTTTGAAAAAGATTTAATAAATATTGATTACAAAAAAAAATATTGTAACTACGTTTATCCGTTAACCTGCCGTGTCCCAACGCGAGGTACTGATGTTCCGAGCTATGAAAACTACACAAATGATTAAGGTAAAGGCACCTATTACCGTGGTAGTTAAGGAACTTTTCAAAAGAGATCTAAAAGTTAAGGGTATCAATGCTGTCTAACAGCCAGGAATATTTTTTTTACATCAGAGCATTTAATGAACTTTCCGTTTCACACGTTTTTGGATTCATTTTGGCTTATTATATGTATTAAAATATTTTTTGAAGCCAAAATGACCCAATCTTCTATTACCGTGGCAAGGGACAGGCTGTGATTCTATTATCGCGAATTGAGCTTTCATTACCGAGGGTACAATTGGCATGATTTTTCTGCACTCGTTAATAGAATCCAAACTCAAAATTCGAAACCTAATACCGAGGGTTAAAACAATAATAATGATGTGGGTTCTGTATACTATGTTTGTGCCATTAAGTTTAATAATGACACAAAATAAAAAATAAAACTATAGGAGTATGTTTAAAAATACCAAAAATACAATACCAAATAGTCACTCGGTAATAGATAACTCTTTAAGAGCCGATTACCGACCCATTCGATATTTGTCTGGGTCGGTAATAGATTTCTATACATTTTATCACTGAGGGTAATCTGATCATACCATCGGTAATAGGCTTAATTTGGAGTTTGATTAAACCTAATTCCGACCCATAAAAATAACCGGCAAGTAAATTTTAGGTTTTATCTCATAATAAGAAAAAGTTGACAGATTAAGGGTTCCCATAGAAACAAGGAAATCGGTGCTGAAGTTTTTGTTAAAAATTAAGGGTTAGTTGAATACTTTCCATACCACGGAAATAGCTCTTTAATAGCGTGAATAGATCAAGATTGGAATAAATAAAAGACATTATAAAACTGATAATTTGTACCAAAACTAAAGAGTAAATAACAAAACTACCACTTTTTCTATTACCGTGGCATACCACGGAATTACTTACCACAGAAGTAATTGGCGCCTATCACCGCTGTATTTTATTTTCCATTTTAAACGTATTTCCCGGTCAAAAACTAAGTTAAAAGTAATTCAAAATCGTGTAGAAAACAATACACAACCTCTTAAAAGGCATTGCACTAGTTTATTTGCCGTAACTATTACGTAAAACACTGATGATATATTTATGTATATATGTATTTATTTATATATTTATTTATTTAGCTATATATCTTATTAATGTATGTATTCATATTGTTATATATTTAGTTGTGCTGGTTTTATTTTTTTCCTGTTCTTGCACTTCATTTATTTTTTGCTACCCTTATACTTATTTCTTCCCTTCGATAATTTCTACTACCCGAAGGTTGTCTGGAAGAGATCGCTCTTTAGCGATAAGACCGCCTGTTGTTGCTTAGTTTTTTTTTTGTTTGTTAATTTGCTGTATTCAATCATTGTGCACAATAAAGAATATTATTATTATTATTAACACTAAGTAAGATTGGAGTGCACTTAACTGTGGCGTCACGCGTCTGTATGGAATAACCGGCTCTTGCGCCGCCGTCGCACAAACTGACGAATCGCGAGTTTTTTGTTACCCTCACACAAATGCTCACTAATGGGCACGATAGACCAATGAATGAGCTTGTTTTGTGTATACTTTATTTCTTAGGGAATAAATCTGTTTGCTTGCAAAATGCGTATTTGTAAACACCGCGGTGTTAGACGTCGATTTTGATACCCGCGTTAATAGCCGCCGTTACCTTAACTTAATTTAACGTTATTACCGTATTTTATTAACATATATCCTTAACTTTTAAAGTATTACTATCGCATAACAATATTATACATATATTTTAAGTTATTCGGCTTCAAAGTTTGTCCAAGGCAATTCTTAACAGTCACCTGGCGCGTCACGTTCACGACGATTGTATAACCCCCACCGCACCTATCCCGTCTCACTCCGCACGAGCCGAAGCCGTCACTCATCAGCTATCACCTGGTAGGACGAAGACGTGGTTATTGTGCTTCGCAAATAAAACACAAACGACAAAGTATCGGAAATTGGAGTTTGTAATGGGTAAGTACTCTTTATCCTGGCGTCGATATCTTGCTAATTATGTAACCTATAGCATTACTATCAAGATATGTAACGTAAACAATAGTTTAGTTTTATATGCCTAAGTATGGAGTTCATCAAGCTAATACATTTTGTGTATTCGCGATATAACTGCCATTTTCCCCATCACCTGCATATCGTCCACCTGGCTAAAACTGCCAGGTGGATGAGATTTTGCGGCAGGTTAATGTCACTGATACCACAACTAATACTCGTAACTATATAATTATATAGCGGTTATATCGCTTTTGTGTGTTAATTTAGGAATAAAAACTATCCTGTCCGTTAAAGCTGCATATTATAGAAATTTGTGCACTTTTGTCTTAAGTCTCGTTAACCTGTCCAAAAAAGTCAGGTGAACGATGCAATGGCAGGTGAACGAAGCGTCATTCACCTGCCATATGACAGGTGATCGATAACTATTTAAAATCCACGTTACATATACTCAAACTAGATTTGTGACGTTCCACGGGAAAAGGTACCTTATGAGGGTTTTTAGTTTTAGACATATATTAAAATGTTTTGTAAAAAGGTGAAAACATGCTAATTTTGTTTATTGTGTGATGAGATGAGTGGCGAGAGAGAGAGGTATGGATGAAAAGAAAAAGACATGCTGCGTCGACCCCAAATGAATGGGGCAAGGGCAAGCGAATGATGATGATAATCTGAAAACTTAATGCTTAACGTTTGTTTACCTGACCGATTTAGAAAATTTTTTTTCATTGTATGTATATGCATACAGATTGGTCCCGTTTTTGTCAAAACCCAGTTCTGATGATGGGATCCATGAAGAATCGAGGGAACTCCTCAAATCTTAAAGGCATATATATAGTGATTTTTGTGTTTTTATTTACAAATCAAGCATATACATTCACAAAAGTGACATTTGATGAAGTGGAACTGCTGATGAAGATCAGAACGGAACTCTTCAACGACGCATAGTTCACGTTTGGCGATTTGTCCTCTTCGTTATGTTTGTTAAGCAAGTTAAGTTTTTAAGTCACATTTTTGTCAATCTCGAGTTCTGATGATGGGATCCATGAGGAATCGAGGGAACTCCTCAAATCTTAAAGGCATGCGTATAGTGACTTTTGGATTTTCATCACAAAATCAAGCATTTTCATTAAAAACTGTCGCATTTGATGAAGTGGAACTGCTGATGATGATCAGAACAGAACTCTTCAACAATGCATAGTACACGTTTGGCGATTTAGATTTAGACTTGGATTGGGACTGGGGCTGGGACCCGGAACCAGACTCGGGCCCGGACTCGGACCGGGACTGTGACTCGGACCCGGACCATGACTCAAACCCGGAGTCGGACCTGGACCTGGATCCCGGTTCTTATCTGAACCTGAATCCGGACCTGACCTGACCTGACCTTGCACCAAACCTGAGTTCCACTAGGTACTGCGAGGGTTCAGCATCAGCTCTATCTTGGGTACTGCTCTCCCAAGTGCTCATCAAGACGTGTCGAATGACCAAAACAGCATGTCTCTATGTTGCATCAAACCTGAGTTCCAGTAGGTACTGCGAGGGTTCATCATCAGATCTATCTTGGGTACTGCTCTCCCAAGTGCTCATCAAAACGTATCGAATGACCAAAACAGCGTGTGTCTATGTTGCACCAAACCTGAGTTCCACTAGGTACTGCGAGGGTTCAGCATCAGCTCTATCTTGGGTACCACTTTTCCAAGTGCTCATCAAGACGTGCTGGATGACCAAAACAGCGTGTATCTATGTTGCACCAAACCTGAGTTCCACTAGGTGCTGCGAGGGTTCAGCATCAGCTCTATCTTGGGTACTGCTCTCCCAAGTGCTCATTAAGACGTGTCGAATGACCAAAACAGCATGTGTCTATGTTGCATCAAACCTGAGTTCCAGTAGGTACTGCGAGGGTTCATCATCAGCTCTATCTTGGGTACTGGTCTCCCAAGTCCTCATCAAGACCTGTCGAATGACCAAAACAGCGTGTGTCTAGGTTGCACCAAACCTGAGTTCCACTAGGTACTGCGAGGGTTCAGCATCAGCTCTATCTTGGGTACCACTTTTCCAAGTGCTCAGCAAGACGTGTGGGATGACTAAAACAGCGTGTGTCTATGTTGCACCAAACCTGAAATTGTCTACCATTTGTCCCGTACATACAAACGCGATTTTCTGAAGATTTGCAGATACAAGAGTTTCCTTTTCTATGACAAATGGTCAAAATTATGCGCAGAAAAAGAATTGGCTACTTTAAATGAAGAAAAAAAAGTCGCAACACTGGAAATAAAATGCGTTTGTACGGGACAGCCCATGGAATGCTCCTTCACTTAAAAGGGGTCATCCATTAATTACGTCACACGTCTAGGGTCACGTCACAAACATTGTGACGTCATTTTAACTTCATCACTATTCATCAGTAACCGAAAATTAATTAATATTTTTTTATTCGCTGTACATTTAAATAATGAGGCTTTTCAAGTAGATAATTTTCGTTCCTAATTGGTTTTGTGTTATAAAATTACTAGTATTTCCTTTATCAAAATAATTTTTTAATAAAAAAAATAATGCATAGTTAGTATTGCCGATTTCGTTGAAAACAAAATTGCCTAAAATGTGACGTCACAACAGGTGGGGAAGGATTTGCAAAATGTGACCAAGTGTGACAAGGAGGGGGGAGGGGTCAAAAAACCTAGAAATTCATGTGACGTAATTAATGGATGATCCCAAAGTGTACAATTAACTTCTTTCGAAAATCCATCAACTTTTGGGTTATCACTAAGAATCACTATCGATTTAAAAAGAAAAAATGTGTCCTAAAAAAATTACTTATGACGTATTTTCACATACCTTTTGTATGGACCGTCACAAAATTTAGTATGAAAAATTGGGGACACCATTTTCTTTGTCTCATTCAATAGTAGCTACTCGTGATTCTGAGTCTTAATAACCCAAAAGTTTATGGTTTTTGATAAAAAGTAAATAGTACCATTTTTTTAATACCCCCTTAGGGCATGTTACGACGTCGAAGTAGCGAAGCAAAATATTAATGCAGAAAATGTATAGAGTATGTATTAAGTACACCTATGAATATTTTCCATCATAAATGGTCAGTCATCTATAATCATAATTATTTATATACGCGACGTTGCAAATTTTACTTGCAAAAATTATAAACAATTCTACCTATTAACATACCGTTACACAAAAAGGCAATAACTGACCGGAAGGATAATCATTTTCTAATCAATATATGTAATTAAATTGTTTGTTTTATATCTTTGAGTTCCTTTATTTAGCTACCCTTACCTACTGCTGTGTTGTAAGCAGACATCGGATTGAAAAAAAAACAATTTGATTGAAATCGGGAGCAAAATTGAATGACAGGAGGAAGTTCCCTTATCGATAAATAAAATGTGACGTTATCTATGTAAAGGGACCTCATGTAAAGGGACCTCGATGGCGCTTACGCCATTATTAACGAAGCTCCGATATGTATACTATGCCGCGCGATGCAGTGCAGCGTAAGCGCCATCGACAATAAGGTCCCTTTTCATAGGTAATGCCCCAAATTATCATTACTTTTCCCCGTGCTTTTCCCTAACACTAAGAGAACACCCCTTTTAAGTTCATTTGTACTTGTATACTTGCCTTTACAACCTCATCTCTTCTACAACCTATTAAAGGATGAATCATGAATCACACTAGACCGGGCTGCGCTCGGGCTGAGGCGTTCGACATGGCATTTTCTATGAGGGCTGGTTGGTGGTCACGTGGTGCTTTCCATAGAAAATGAAGCGCCAGAAATTCCGGCCCGGTCCCGGCCCGGTCTAGCTTAAAGTCATCCTTGAAAGATACTTGCCTTTTTCGCGTAATAAAGTTTTATTATTACATTACAGATATGAGAGTATCACATATTGGCGCTCTTCGACTTAATAAAACACTATGCTGATGCGTGTGGCACCACAGTTGTATCCTATGCCATTTTACATAACCTGCAACATTACAGTCTGCTTAGCCCTAAATAGAACTCAATTATTGTCGATCAATTCACATATGACGTCCTTGTCGCCTTAGCGTTTTCCCGGTTGCATCCTACAGGAGCCATGGTTCGCTTTGGAAAACTAATCCCAAGAATTGGCTCACCCACATGTTTTTAATAAACCACCTTTTTCTGACCATCATATTCTTAATTTTACAGTATACTTATTATGAAAACATTCGAATACAAATGGCGCTTTATTAGGTTGCCAAATCGGACACCTTCTCCTTTAGGATGCAAGCGGGAAATCAGAGCGTGATAAGGTAAACGTACTGGTGCTCAACGCGGGCCCAGTATATGTCATCTTAAAACTTAAGTCATTGTCATTAGAGGTGACAGCAAGGTGCCATCTATTGGGCATTAGCATGTCAAGCACTATAACGTTTACCTTCAAAGGGAATCATACTTTTATGGCTCCTCTACACGATGGGCCAACGCCGGCCACTCCAAGGGACCCATTTATGCGTTAGAGGGAGCTAGTGATATTGCTATCTCATTCTACTTGGAGTGGCCGGCGTTGGCCCATCGTGTAGAGGAGCCATTACAGTCGATGGGCGAGATGGTGACATTGTACAAATTTAAAGTAGGGTTTCGTTAACAATCATATAATTTTTATTTTCACATTTACATAAGAATTAGTTTTTATACAAATATTTTTTGGAGCCGATTACATGTTATGTTTCCGATAGTGCCGCGATCCAATAAAAGGTCAGGTAGATTGACGTCCTTAGCGGCCGAACCAATCCCAAAATGAAACCGGGTTGCTCTCCCAATTCCCTTGCTGGTTCCATCCTTGCTGGTTCGATGCTTCACCTGCCGGTATACCGGCCATTCTGCGGAAACCGGAATTATGAATTAACTAACCGGATGACTCATGCTAGATCGGGATACTTTATAACTTAAAATAGAAAATAAATGTATATTTAGTAGTAGTAGTAGTAAAACACTTTATTGTACAAAAAAACAAAACAAAAACAGGAAAAATAACATTCGTCATTAGTACAAAGGCGAACTTATTTCAGTAACTTAAAATAAAATTAAAAAATAAGGTTTACTCGGGTAATTCCGAAATTCGGATAATTCCAAAAATCAGATGAAAATGACCCAAAATCCCATCATAATAAGAGTCCGTAAAGTTCGTTTTCGGAATTTTCCAACGGTTTTCGACATTCGTAATTACCCGAATATACTAATAATTAAATTTACAATAAAATAAATAAATAAATACAAAAACATAACCTAACCGAACGTTATAAATTCATCAATGCTAAATAATTGAGGTACCTAAAACGATGTTCAGCCATCGTTAAATATTGCAGTCAATGGCTTGGAAGGTTGTTACTGTTCAGCCATTCAATTAGACGCCTGCGTTTAATGAACGGGCTAGGCGACTACTTAGCTAACGAATTTAACCATGAGCGGGTCTCTATTTGGTTGATTGGTTTCTTCAATTAAAAAATGCTTTCTTGATGATTCGTTTAATCGTTGAAGATAATTAATTACATAATTTGGCTTTATTTTAATCAAAATTTTAAGAAGGACGCAAGTACGTGCGAGCGCGTCAATGTCGTATGCAATCTGGGCTTGCAGCGTTGGCCGTTGTCCTCTTAGAGGTGGGGAGGACATCCGAAGAATCCCGAACATGCCCCCCGGCGTTGAAAGGGTTAACTTTCAACTCGTCGATGTCAGTGGTAGGCAACGGGCAGATGCGGTTGAAGCCACGGCGTATCACTCCTCTTGCAGTGTTGATATCCGCGACCCTGGCGATTCCGTCGCTCCCTGGATATATCTCTGTGATGCGGCCCAGTCGCCACTTCATCGGCGGGAGTCCTTCTTCTTTAATGAGGACTAATGCTCCCTTTTTTAGTTGTTGACCCTTAGACGTGCGCCACTTGGTGCGTTGTTGAAGTTCAGTAATGTACTCCTTGTGCCACCTGGCCCAAAAGTGTTGGCGTAACTGCTCCAGCCTTTCAAAACGAGTGAGACGGTTCTGGTTAACGTCGACAAGCGGAGGCGAGGGCAAAGCAGTCATCGGTCGTCCTACCAAAAAGTGCCCCGGGGTCAAAGGTCTCATGTCACGTGGGTCAGTCGAGAGTGGGGTTAAGGGACGTGAGTTTAGTAAGGCCTCAATTTGAACTAAAATTGTATAGAGGTCTTCAAATACTAAGTGTGCGTTCCCTAACACGCGATGTAAATGGGCTTTTATGCATTTTATATTGGCTTCCCACAGACCGGCCATGTGTGGTGCATATGCAGGTATGAATTTGAAGTCTATATATACGCTCATTAGACATTTCATCAATTATAGAACTTGCATTATCGTTAAGGAACTTATAAAGCTCATTTCGTGCTCCCACGAACTGAGTTCCATTATCGGAGAATAAGGTAGCAGGTTTAGATCGTCTAGCAATGAAGCGACGCAACGTGGCTAGGAAGGAATCTTTACATAGCGAACTGACGAGTTCGAGATGTACGCATTTGGTGGTGAAACAGATAAATATGACGATGTATACCTTTTCTGTCTTGCTACCGCGACCTCTCTTATTAAGTGCTAATATAGGACCCGCGTAATCCATTCCTGTAGTCTGGAATGGATAGCCAGGCTGAAGGCGCTTCTCAGGTAAATTTCCCATCATCGGACGGGCTGTCTGTGCGTTGAGACGAAAGCAACGCTGGCAATTGTGTACAATAGAACGAGCTAAATTACGGCGCCCGATAGGCCAAAACTCCTCGTGAATTGAAGCTAGCAAATGTTGAGGTCCTGTGTGCATTAAGCGTATATGTTCGAAACGAAATATTAGTTTAGTTAAAATATGTTTAGACACGAGTAAGATTGGATGTTTCTTTTCGAATGTAAAATTACCGTTTTTAATTCTACCACCTACTCTAATTAGACCCTTTTCGTCAATAAACGGGCTTAACGACAACAGTTTGTTTTTTGTAGGTAACGGTTTACCTTTAGCTAAAATATCATATTCGTCGAATGATTCCTTTTGCGACAGTTTTATTAAAGAATCGTATGCGGATTGTTTTTCAGACAATGATAAAGTGCCCTTTGTTTTAATTTTAGTTTTGCAATTTGCAATGAAACGTTGTACATAAGCCATGATATTTTTAAGTTTACGTAGACTTGAGAAACGTGCAAATGGAAACAACTCCTTTTCTTTGATATTGATTGATGCTACATTTGATCTTACTTCGGGCAATTCTGATTGACCTTGATCGAAAGACTTGTTCGGCCACGAGTATTCAGTTTCTAACAAGAATTTGGGTCCACTAAACCAAAATTCTAATTTATCATCTTGTGCAGCACTAACACCTCTACTCAATAAATCCGCAGGGTTGCTGGCAGTAGGCACATGACGCCAGAAATGTGATTTGGTCATTTCTTGTATGTCAGCCACCCGATTTTTAACAAATGGCTTTAACCTATTTGGTGGCGTTTTGAGCCAACCTAAGACCACAGCGGAGTCTGTCCACAAGAAACAACTGTCCACATGCAGTCGTATAGTTAGCAAAACCTTGTCCAAGAGCTTAGCCGCCACCAAAGAGCCGCAAAGTTCAAGACGCGGGATCGTCATGGCCTTTATTGGACTGACGCGCGTTTTTGAGCATAAGAGACGAACCCTTACATTGCCCAACGAATCTACGGACCTAACGTAAACGCAAGCGCCATAAGCATCCTTAGATGCATCGCAAAATACGTGTAGTTGTATGTTGTTTGCATTCTCGCATACCACGTGTCGTGGTATCTTGAGTTTCTGAAGGTGACTTAAATCGAGTACAAACTTAAGCCATGACTTGACGATGTCTGAAGGCAATGGACTATCCCAACTCACTTTGAGCAACCAGAGTTTCTGGAGGATGACCTTTCCGATAATAATGAAAATGCTAAGCAGCCCAAGAGGGTCAAAAATTTGAGAAATCGTGGATAAGATCACTCTCTTGGTGACATCTAGAGTGGGATCAGTCTTTATATCGAATTGCAGAACATCGTCTGACGGCGACCATTTTAGGCCCAAAGTCTTCGACTGTTCGTGCTCGCTCAAATCGACAATGGCTGAACCAACGCTACTGTCGGACGCGTCGCTACATGTAGGAAGGTTCGATCGGAATTTTCTCAGGTTGAAACAACCTGACGCCAGTTCCTTTGAAATCAGAGCACGAAGTTCTAAGAGACTCTCGGCAGTTTCTTGCCCCGTCAACAGATCATCAACGTAACAGTCTTCACTAATGACCTTGCGCACCAGTTCATTGTCACATTCGTCCGCAATTTGCTTAAGGCAACGTACAGACAAGAACGGAGCCGAGGCTGTGCCATAAGTGACTGTGTTTAGAGTATACGTCTGGAGGGGCTTTGATGGGTCGTCACGCCAAATTATTTGCTGCAGGTGACGTTGATTTTCATTAACGAGCACCTGTCTGTACATTTTTTCGATGTCACCTGCCATCACATAGCGGTGTTGCCGAAATCGTAAAAGTATAGAAAGCAAGTCGCTCTGTATTGTGGGCCCTACCATCTGGATATCGTTTAGGGATAAGCCAGAGCTGGTAGGCGCACTTGCATTGAATACGACTCTTAACTTTGTCGTGGTGCTTTGCTCACGCAACACGCCATGATGTGGCGTAAAGTACGAATTTTCATGAGGATTATCTATGTCACTTAATGTCATGTGACCTAATGATAAATATTCCTTCATGAAATCAACATACATGAGCCTCAACGAAGGCTGGTTCATTAGCCGGCGTTCTAGCGCCAAAAAACACGACTTGGCACGTTCGAACGAATGGCCAAGTTCGGTTTCACTGGTTTTCAGAGGAATTCCTACTGAGAATCTACCGTCTTCTTTACGTGACATGTTTTGCTTAAAGTGTTGTTCGCACAACTCCTCCTCAGTAGTATACACCGGTTCCTTAATGGCTGGAACTTCCTCTATCTGCCAGAACTTAGAAAGCTGATCTTGAATTTCATCGAATTTCGTGAAATTGCATAAAATCTTGCTTGACGTCCGTTGGCCAGTGGGGCCAGAAACTATGTATCCGAACACAGTTTCTACAAGAAGTGGACGACCCTTGCCTAATTTAATTTTATTAGAGCATATCAGATCCCAAAATATATCCACGCCAAGTAATATATCGTAACTTGACGGATTAAAGAATTCTGGGTCTGCTAGCGTAATTCCCGAAGGGATATTTAGTGTGCCTACATTAAAGACTTCATCATGGGTTGAAGTTATGACTGGCGACACTAAGAACTTAATGCTTGCTTTGAATGAATTAATTCTGGACTGTATTATAGCTTCGCATTCCTTTTTTACCACAGAAACCTGGTCTTGAAAGCCAGTTATTGTGGATGTGATATTCTGAGACTGTAGACCTAATGACTGGTAAAGTGACTCTGTCATGAAGCAGGATTCACTACCGGAATCTAACATTGCCCTAACTTCATGAGGTCTACCATGAACGTCTACAACCTGAATCATCGCTGTGGCAAGAAGAGCTCGACGATTCGAGCTCGAAGATTGTTTATTAGTCGCTGACATGGACGTGATAACGTCATTAGCTGCCTTTGATTCAGCTTGAGCTGCAGCGGGCGCAGCGCGCGGAGCCGACGTGCTCGGAGCTGCTGTGTCCGGTGCCGCATTACTGGTGGAGCTCGAGTCCCTATGCAATAAAGAATTGTGCTTGTTGCCGCATTGTCGGCACGGCCCGAGTCTACACGCGCGTAAGTTATGACCTGCCCTTAAACAATTACTGCATAATTTCATTCGTTCCACAAATTGTTCTCTAGCGTTTATATCCAGCTGAGCAAACTGATTGCATAAATACAAGGGATGATCACCTTTACAATGTGGACAATTGTATTTTTTAAAGGCAGGCTTCACAACTGCAGCTAAGCCACGAACATGTCTATTTGTAACCTTCGATGATGAATCTTGTTTATTGTTACTTGTCGTTTTACTTAACTCAATAGTCTCCAAGATGTCTGCCCTATTTTTAAGAAATTTAATGAATATATCTAATGTAATTTTCTCGTGTGTAACTTTGTGCTCTTCCCATTCGCGAAGTGTGAGAGTGTCCAACTTCGTGGATATAATGTAAACAATAAGTGTATCCCAACTCTCCACTGGTTCGCCCAAAATTTGTAACGCGCGCAAATTTTTATTACATGCATCTACAACCCTACGTATGGATGAAGCAGACTCCTTTTTTATTGCCTCTTCATCAAAAATTGCCTTTACGTGGTTTTGCACTAATAGCCTAGTATTATCAAAGCGTTCGCATAAAGATTTCGACGCTAAAGTATAGTTGGATGCAGAAAACTCTAACGCACGTATGATTTGAGCAGCGCCTCCCTCCAAGGAAGCTCGTAAATAATGGAATTTTTGAATATCGCCAATGTTTTTATTCGAATGTATAAGAGAGGTAAAAACGTCACGGAATTCAAGCCAACTCTCATAATCGCCGCTATATTTAGGTATTTGAATAATGGGTAATTTAACACTAGCAACGCCTTTATGTACCTGTTTCACCGACGCGACGTCATCATCACTCTCGCCGGCCGAAGAGTAGAAGGTTTCAGAAGCAACACGTCTGCCGGGCCTTTTGTTACATTTATTTGCGTTACATATCTCTTGGGCCCTGGCCAGCACGGCAAAATATTGTGATTCAAAATCTGACCTTTGTGCTGTTTGTGTCTGAACCTCATCCTCCGGGAGAGACAGGCATTCGATGCTGGTCTGAACCTCCTCGAACTCCGCAAACATCGCTTCAATGTTAGACATACGTAGCTTTAATTCCAAAACCTCGACTTCACTGCAATGTAAAACATCCTTAAAAGCATCTACATACGTTTGAAATTTCGTTAAACGACCTTTATAAGTTCCCCGTTTTTTCACCAGCTCGGCTAATCGTGCCATTATGTTTAAATAAAGTTTCTAATATGATTGAAATTAAATTATAATATTTATGTATATAGTTACAAGTTGCAACAATAATTAATATTCACTAATACTATTGTTTAATAGCACGTAAATATTTCCCAATTAAATGAAATATCTAATAGTTAGCAACAATCGTTCAATAATTTTAATTACTGTTTTTTCATACCAACATATAAATGCTTAAACATTAAATAATTCCAATTTATTTGATTTAATTCGCACTAGTCGAACTAATCAAACCAATAAATTAATTCAAAATAATACTCAAATACGAAATAAACCCATTTACATTTCAATATTTACGATATTGAAAGAAAAGGCGAAATAACATTAAATGAATACACGAAATAATTGACAGGAAAACGTAATTTTAGTGTAGGAAATTTCCGAGCATAAATTATTTAAGAGTTATTGCAAAAAAACGGGTAATAATAAATCTATCGGCATACCAGAATGCAAGTACTCACTGCCTTTTGTATTCCTTATCGCTATGCAGCGCCCGGCCGCTCGCGTTTAGGATAATTAGATGTGTAGTTATAATTTTAAAGATTTTAACTTGAAATATTATGGAAATTAACCGATCCTTAATGCGGTTTATTGTAAAATTCGATTCAGGGGGATATAATCTACACAATAATTAATAAAATAACTATAAGAAGGCAGTGATTTAGGCACAAAGTTACAAATACCTAAGGGGCAAACAAAATGGTTCGGACTCACTCTGACCGCTCGCTTGTTGCTATGTGGATTTCGCTTGTAATCACTGGCTCACATTACACCGTCACGTCACCGATTTTAGGCAATCCATAAAGAGATCCTCTTCTTAATGCTTAATGTGGCAGAAGATCCTGGTTAGGCTTCAAATCATAAGGCATGACGTCCGGGTCGATAGGTCCAAAAATATGGTTGATTGGTTTCTTCAATTAAAAAATGCTTTCTTGATGATTCGTTTAATCGTTGAAGATAATTAATTACATAATTTGGCTTTATTTTAATCAAAATTTTAAGAAGGACGCAAGTACGTGCGAGCGCGTCAATGTCGTATGCAATCTGGGCTTGCAGCGTTGGCCGTTGTCCTCTTAGAGGTGGGGAGGACATCCGAAGAATCCCGAACACTATTGTTTCCCAAAAAGTTTTAAGTGATAATGTATTGTTTGCCCGCATTTTCTTTAGTCATAATTTATTTGGTTCAGAAACGCGTCACTTTTCAGGATTCCCATAAAATAAACCTAACCTATCTATAGGATAACTTTACGAAAATCCTGAGAAGTTAACGGTTTCAGTTTTATGACTAAAGATAATATGACAATACATTATGACATTTATGACTTAAAACTTTATGGGAAACAACGGGACCCCGGCTGCGGCATATACGGGTCCATATTGAGTCGCATAATAATTGATTATCCTAATGTAATGTTACGCATAAAACTCATTTCGCATAATTGTTATTGTGCTGGAAATAGGTATTAACATTTCTGAAAAATTATAACACAAACCTAACCTAACCTACCCTATTCTAGACAACCTATGCAAAATAATTTCGATAATACTTTCTGTTTCAGCTGGAGAAAAAATATGCGAAAAGAGATTTATGCGTAATATTACATTACGACAATCAATTATTATGCGATGAGATAGGTTCTTGGCATATACATATCTACAGTTTTATGCCAGATATTTGGATTGTTTACTTACTGGGTTTCCACGGCGGGGGAGCAGGCGACAAAGCCCACGGCGACGGCGACGACGGCCAACACAAACAACTGTTGGTCAAGAAGAAAGAAGAAAGTTGATTGTGTCACAAGGGAGCAAAATGACTTATTTACGACGCGGGCGAACATTGAATTTGAATCCTGAACGAAGCTAAGGATTCTAAAATATAAGCCCGAGCGCAGTGAGGGATTTAAGTGTTAGGAGAAATAATTTTGCTACCATGTCATACATACTGCTTTTCACGTCGCCTATGAGGAGTTATTATGTTCCAAAATATTATTTAAGCTAAAGAATAGTATGCAAAAAAAGTGTTATACAATAGTAAAATGCCACTGTGATCTCCCCTCGCAAGGAAGAAAAACGCCACTTTTATCCCTCCTAACAGGGAACGAAAATGCCACTTGGGATCCAAGTGGCATTTTCTTAGCTGGGAGCTTTTGCAGGTATCCGGTTAGATTTAAATCCTGTACTGTGTGTTAGTATAAATCACCGGTCGGCAATCTTTTAGCAGCCAAGGGGCCCTTGCCACATAGTAGTTAAGTAACGAAGTTGACGCGGGCCACACCACGGCCACACTTTGTTAATATTTATGACTTTATCAGACATTGTCGTTTGTCAATATTACATACAAAACAGCCAGGGAGGCTCGCGGGCCACAAGTGAGAGATTCGCGGGCCGCATGCGGCCCGCGGGCCGCTTGTTGCCGACCGCTGGTATAAATAATAAGGTTAAATCCCCAAATTATAATAGTTCCAGCTGTCTAAGAATCAAATAAATATCTGCCTGTGATTGTGATCATCATCATATCAGCCAGAGGACGTCCGCTGCTGGACATAGGCCTCCCCCAAAGAGTGCCACAATTACCGGTCTTACGCCACCCGCATCTAGCGTACTCCCGCGACCTTCACCAGGTCATCAGCCCACCTTATGGGGGTCTACCCACGCTGCGCCTTCCGGTACGTGGTCGCCACTCGAGAACCTTTCCGCCTCAACGGCCATCGGTTCTACGGGCAATGTGCCCCGCCCACTGCCACTTAAGTTAAGTTAAGTCAGATCAGAAGTATACTGTCATGCTGTGTAACTTATTTGAATAATAAAAGTGATTGTTATAAATAATTAAAAATGACTAACCGTTTTGATGAACATGATTGTAAGTTATCTTCTCGACGGTAGCCTCAGACTGATGCTGTGGTGAAATTCGCTCAACTATTTATAATCGACCGAGTTCAAAAATAAACTTTTTTATAACTTGACATTGCAGGTAATTTGTCTTTTGATTATGGTCAGTGTTAATTATGCTGTTGATTGATAATTATAAAAAACAAAGGGGAATAGTCATTTTCATGTTTTCACATAAACTTACTTGATTGTTCCCAAAACACCCGCTCTTGTTATATGGGTAAAGAATTAATATAAATGAATACAACTAAGTATTTATAAATAATTTATATATTTATAAAAAAAAAATCTTATAAATATAGGTACTTACAGTCAACGGTAAAAATATGGGTGTAGACAACTTACTCAAAAATATGTCCCATAGTTCTTAATTCACTGACATAAGAGTTATGGGACATATTTTTGAAATGATTTGTACACCCATATTTTTACCGTTGACTGTACAACATACACCATTTCCCTTAGATTCATTTTTTAATAAAAAAAATTTATCGCAATCCTCAATTAATTTCCATCTTGCGTGCGAATCGTAAATTAATTGACATTATCTTTAAAACCATTTATTAGCCTACTATAAAATAAATAAAGATCGACAAAAAAATTGAAGGCTGTGCCGAATAATGATGTAACACTAAGAATGAAAATTACAGGATAAATTAATACATTTCACCTTGCATGAAATAAGTTTCGGCTGAATTTTTAGGGTTCCGTAGTCAACTGGGAACCCTTATACCTAGGTATTTGTTTAAAATTGTTATTGTTTCAACATACTCATACTTTAGTGTGGCGGTCATGGGTTAAGAAAATCCTGTACACTTTTTGGTAAATAAAATATTTTTATTTAAATATTTTGTATAGTTTCGCCATGTCCGTCTGTCCGTGCCGAGGCTTCGGCTGGTTTTTAGGGTTCCGTACCCAAAGGGTAAAAACGGGACCCTACTACTAAGACTTCACTGTCCGTCTGTCTGTCACCAGGCTGTATCTCATGAACCGTGATAGCTAAACAGTTGAAATTTTCACAGATGATGTATTTCTGTTGCCGCTATAACAACAAATACTAAAAACAGACTAAAATAATATATTTAAATCGGGCTCCCATACAACAAACATGTTTTTTTTATGCCGTTTTTTGGGTAATGGTACGGAACCCTTCGTGCGCGAGTCCGACGTTCACTTAATTATTAACACTGACTATAATCAAAAGACCTAAAATTACCCGCAGTGCCAAGTTATAAAAAAGTCTATATCTGAACGAAGTTCATTATATATAAATAGTTGATCAAATTTCATCGCAGCATCAGTCTCAGGCTACCGTCGAGAAGATAACTTACACCATGTTCATTAAAACGGTTAGTAGTACCTATTCTGCCTAACTACGCAGACAACCCAGAACAGAGCTCTCTGGCGCAAACGTACAAGGAGACCCGACCCCAGATGAGCTGGGAAGAGGGTTGGTCAAAGAAGAAGAAGAGTAGTACCTATTGTTAATCGTTAACCACATAATTTTGATTGATTCAAGACAGATAAAACTGTTATAATTTGGGGTTTTAAACTTATTTACATACACAGTACCTACATAATTTAAATATAACCAGATTCCTGCAAAAGCTCCCAAAAAGAAAGTGGCATTTTCCTTCCCTGCTAGAACGGATCAATATGCCACCTTTTTGTATACTATTTTTTAGCTCAAATAATATTACCTATAGAACTTAATAATGTTCTATTAGGTGATGTGAAACGCAGCAAAATTATTTCCACCCTGGGCACACTTGAATCCCTCACTACGCTCAGAATCTTTAGAATCCTTCTCTTCGTTCAGTATTCAATGTACGCTCACGCCGTAAATATGTAATTTTGCTCTCTTGTGACACAATCTACTATTAATGTATGCTATTTTGTGCTTGACCAACAGTTGTTCATGTTGGCCGTCATCGCCGTCGCCGTGAGCTTTGTCGCCTGCTCCCCCGCCGTGGAAACCCAGTAAGTAAACAATCCAAATATCTGGCATGAAACTGTATGTTTTATTATCTAAGGACTGGCCTTACGAGCACTAAAAATGGTACTAGTTCAGCGGTGTCACTCACGAATTCCGGCCAATCGTGCAGTTTAACGCAACTAGTTGCGACCAATAGCGCACGTGATGCGAACTCATCAACCAATCACGCGCGTGATGTGAACTCATCAACCAATCGCGTTGTAGCGGTGTCACACCGCTGTACTGGCCCCTGTCCTGCCTCATTATTATTCCCTGTAAGGAGTCCCTCTATATCTATGTCAATGGTATGTATAAGCCGCAGCCAACTGGTTAAATTCGCTACCTAAGTAGTCGCCTAGCCCGTTCATTAAACGCAGGCATCTAATTGAATGGCTGACTAACAACCAGCCAAGCCATTGACTGCAATGTTTAACCAGATGGCTAGTTTTTAGGTAAATTATTGGGCATTGATGAATTTTTGGTGACTAGCCGATCACGATCACCGAGTTATGTTGTTTTATTTATTTATTTTATTATAAATTTATTTATTATTGATTAATTTTATTTTATGTTATTGATGTGATTGTTTATTATCTACTTTGCGTTATAAACAGATTCTTCGAGTAATTCGTAATTCCGTTTTCCGCAGAAAAGCCGGTATGCCGGCAGGTGAAGCATCGAACCAGCAAGGATGGAACCAGCAAGGATGGGACCAGCAAGGATGGGACCAGCAAGGTTGGAACCAGCAGGGGAATTGGGAGAGGAATCCGATTTCATTTTGGGATTTCTTCGGCCGCTAAGGACGTCAATTCTACTATTACCTCTTGTTGCATCGCGGCACCATCGGAAACACAGCCATGTTCTTAATCGGCTCCAAAAATATGTAATGTGAATGTGAAAATAAAATATTTATGATTGGTAAACGAAACCCTAATTTAATTTGTACAATGTCACCATCTCACCCTTCGAATGTATAGCGTGATAAAAAGTATGATTCCCATTTATCACGCTCTGATTTCCCGATTGCATCCTTAAGGAGAAGGGGTCCGATTTGGCAACCTAATAAGCGCCATTTATATTCGAATGTTTTCATATATACTGAAAAATTAAGAATTGTACGGTCAGAAAAGGTGCTTTAGTAAAAACTTGTGCCTGGGCCAATTCTTGGGATTTATTTCCAAAGCGAACTAGGGCTCCATATAGAATGCAACCGGGAAAACTCTAAGGCGACAAGGACGTCATATGTGAATTGATCGACAATAGGTCGAGCTCTATTTAGGGCTAAGCAGACTGTAATGTTGTAGGTAATGTAAAATGTTGTAGGACACAATCCATCCACCTTTTTCTCCGTTTTCCTCTCCCGTTACTTCCCACCATATTCATTCGTAATACCTTTCTCGTCACATGACGTTCATCCCTCCGCATCGCATCACATGCCCGTATCACGCTAGGCCATTCGCTCTTACTTTTACTACTATGGGTGCAACTTTCAGGCTTCCTCTTATATAGACGTACCTACCTATAGACGTCAGGCCATGCTACACGTTTGGCTGTGCAATCTCACATCGTAATAACATCGTATCACTATGTCATCGACTCCAAAATAATATTTATTAATAACACATACAAGTACTAATGAAGTTAAAAGGGGTGGTCACTTATTAGGGGAAAGTATCGATAGTTAATTTTCATCACACCAGCTCGGAAAGGCTTACTTTGCACATCAAAAACTGATAGCAAAGTTGCATTTTATTCACATGTGAGGAAAAGTACCTAATCAAATGCAAATTTTGAGTTGTTTTCTCATGTTTGCTGGTAGAATTGACTTTTAAATGATGATTTTGGATGATAAATATTTAATAACATTCATTTCATTTGAATTTGTTTTGGTTTGATCTTGTTTGATATTTTACATTTAGGTAATATTTGCTTCGGGTTGGTGTGGTGAAAATTAATTTGTCCATGACCTCTTGGGGCTCAATGTCGTAATACCGTAAAACAGGGTGAGTAGGTTTCGCGGGGAGAGGTAGGTTATGAATGGGGCGAGAAGGTTTGAGAGGGGGGTGAGAAGGGATTTTAAGGCTACTGCTACAAAAATAATGTATTCCAATTTAAAGTGGAGCTATAGTAATAGGTACGCATTAAAAAAAAATCGATCCAAGAATCTTCCAAAATCACCTTTGTATGAAAACCCCTCTCACCCCAAATACGAGGCACTAAGGGGTGAGGTGGGTTTTCCTCTTTATCATCAAAGTTATGAAATGGAACAACCCAAAATAAAACAAAAAATAAAATACAAACGCCCGGAACACTTATTATATACACCATTCAGTTTTCATATGTAAAAATAAAATGTTATCGAGGTTTGAATTTCAGTTTTGATCCTACTCACCCCATTTTACGGTACAAGACGAGACAACACAAGACAAGACGGTGCCTCCCAAGTGACCGGTGACCTGGCCAAGTACGTGCTTGCTCCGGACTAGCCGGCACACCAGGGGCAGGGGTGCGAATCTCCTGAGATCGGCCAAACTCGGCTCCGCTCGGCTCAGCATTGCTCCGAGCAATTATTAGGGTTCGCACCACTTGACTTCCTTTTGCGTGCACGACCACAGATAAGATAATACTGCGATATACTAGAAAGGGACAGCATGATTCGACCCTGAACCGCTGTCAAACTTCGTTTTTGTAGGAAGTTTCCTTTCTGTACGGTAGTACTATTACTTATTCTGTGCCAGGGGACCCAATTTGTGAGGAGGTACGCGCTCTGGGATGGTTATTGGTTAGTTACCATGGATCGGCTATGCAACCTCAAGCTGTGGTAATAGTAGGTATATAATAGGTAGATTTGTTCATGATTTTCCGATATTTTTTATTAAAAGTCTAAAACTGGAAACAAGTACAAAGATTATATATAAGTATGTAATGTACATGTATCATTAAAGCTGACCGAGCATTTACGATGGAAAATAATGAAAATATTCATAGGTACTTATTTATTTTATACATTTTTTGCATAATATTTTGCTGCGCTACTTACCTCGTGACATGACTTTATGAGGGTTTCAAAAAAAATGGTACCATTTACTTTTCTTCGAATAACCATCAACTTTTGGGTTATTAAGACACAGAATCACTAATAGGTACCAACTATTGAATGAGACAAAGAAAAAACTTGTCCTCAATTTTTATAAAAATTTTGATGTCAGTTTTGTGACGATCCTTAGAAAATGTTACATATACTTACAAGAAAATGCGTCACAAAACTGTAATTTTATTGAGACACATGGGAGGTTTCGTACTCGACTGATTCCTCCCGTGACAAAATTTAGATATCTGAATGATAAAGAAATATTCTTTCTCAGACTGTTTTCTCTTTGCGTATCATCGTATTTCAATACTTGGCTTCAATTTTGGCCTAAATTAAAAGGACGTTGTTATTTGGCTATAACGCTAAAAAACAATTAAACAAAATAGTCTGACATAATACTTATAGTTACACCAAGATAAGTCTGCACGATTTTGTTGACACACGCAGTGCAAGTGTTACTTCTATGAAATTATGATGTACTTGTAAACTCGTACTCATTCTGCTCTCGTATGTTTCTTTTCTCTTAATCAATGTATTAATTATACAGGATATTGACTCTTGGAGACCCTATACATCTCTTTGGATAACTTGATAAACTATATTATTTTATAGTTCTGACACCTAGAGACACGTCTAAATATTATAGATTTTTTGTGTTTTTTTTTATCTGTATTTTGTATGTAATTCGACATTAAGAGACCATATACATCTCTCAGTAATTGTCAGAGCTCGGCGGGGGTGAGCTGTTTTCAGAGTTTGCACAACATGGACATGCCTTGTCATTCGATGGTATATGTGGTGTAATTAATTAACTAAAGAAATTATTTTATTTAGGCTGCCTTTCCGCTACGATCTTTAAGTCGCGATTAAAACAAATTAATTTTATAGCAAGCTTTTTTGGTAAACCTCTTCAAATAATATGTATATCCATGTATATGCTACTATTAAAGTTTATTTGTACATAAGGCATTGTCATTTTAGTTTGATTATAATTAATAAAGTTTTATTTTAATATTTCTTTCTAAGGTGTATCTATATTAATATCTACACTTGACATAAGTGACGTCAAAATGGCTCACCCCTGCCGAGCTCTGGTAATTGTAGTAGTAGTAGTAGTATAGTAGTAATCACTTTATTGTACACAACACAGGTTTACAAAAATAAATTACAGTAATGGAAGTACAAAGGCGAACTTATCCCTATAAGGGATCTCTTCCAGCTAACCTTCGATTAGATGAGAGGAAAACTCCAGTCAGGTCAGAATGGTCAGATAGACAAACTTACGGGATGTACAGTAATATTTAGAAAAAGTAAACTAACGTATTGTCAACTCATAAAATACATAAATAATATTATCGAATAAAATACATAAAATACATACTAGCATACATACAATACCATATACAATATATACCATATATATATGTATAATTGTAATACGTTAGATTGAATTGTTAGTTTTATTTTAACAAAATTTTGATGTTGTTATTTTTGCTTTTATGTAAATTCAATGTTGACGTGTAAAAGTGCCCTTGTGGCCTATTTGCTGAATAAATGTTGATGTTTGATGATGATGTTTGACGTACTCTTATAATATTTATTTGTGCAGAAAAAAACCCTGATCTAAGGTCAAAACCTTGTCGCAACAATCAATTTGGTACGTTTTTACGTTAAAACATGAAAATGACCACTGCTTTTGCCATTTATAATTATAACTAATCAAAAGCATAATTAACGCTATAACCATAAGCTAAAGACCTAAAATTACCAGCAATGCCATGTTATAAAAAAGTCTGTTTCTGAACGAAGTTCATTATAAATAGTTGATCAAATTTCATCGCAGCATCAGTCTCAGGCTACCGTCGAGAAGATTAACTTACATCATGTTCATCAAAATGGTAAGAACCTTATTGTCCATTGTTAACCACTACCACCTAAATTCCTAAAAATAAAGTGGCCTTTTTCTTTCCTGCTAGAAGGGATCAAAGTGGCACCTTTTTGCATACTATTATTTAGCTCAAATAATATTTTAGAGTCTAATAATGTCCTCTTCGGTGACGTGAAACGCAGCAAAATTAATGGTAGCAAAATTATTTCCACCCTGGGCACACTTGAATCCCTCACTACGCTCAGAATCTTTAGAATCCTTCTTTTCGTTCAGTATTCAATGTACGCTCACGCCGTAAATATGTCATTTGGCTCCCTTGTGACACAATCTACTATTAATGTATGCTATTTTGTGCTTGACCAACAGTTGTTCATGTTGGCCGTCATCGCCGTCGCCGTGAGCTTTGTCGCCTGCTCCCCCGCCGTGGAAACCCAGTGAGTATAATCCAAAGATCTGGCATGAAACTGTATGTATAATTGACGTATAATATCTAAGGACTGGCCTTACGAGCACTAAAAATGGTACTAGTTCAGCGGTGTCACTCACGAATTCCGGCCAATCGTGCAGTTTAACGCAACTAGTTGCGATCAATAGCGCGCGTGATGCGAACTCATCAACCAATCACGCGCGTGATGTGAACTCATCAACCAATCACGCGCGTGATGTGAACTCATCAACCAATCGCGTTGTAGCGGTGTCACACCGCTGTACTGGCCCCTGTCCTGGCTCATTATTATTGCCTGTAAGGCCAGTCCCTATATCTATGTCAATGGTATGTATATGCCGCAGCCAACTGGTTAAATTCGCTACCTAAGTAGTCGCCTAGCCCGTTCATTAAACGCAGGCATCTAATTGAATGGCTGACTAACAACCAGCCAAGCCATTGACTGCAATGTTTAACCAGATGGCTAGTTTTTAGGTAAATTATTGGGCATTGATGAATTTTTGGTGACTAACCGATCACGATCACCGAGTTATGTTGTTTTTTTTTTTATTATAAATTTATTTATTATAGATTCATTTTATTTTATGTTATTGATGTGATTGTTTATTATCTACTTTGCGTTATAAACAGATTCTTCGAGTAATTCGTAATTCTTTTTTCCGCAGAAAGGCCGGTATGCCTGCAGGTGAAGCATCGAACCAGCAAGGATGGGACCAGCAAGGTTGGAACCAGCAAGGGAATTGGGAGAGCAAGCCGATTTCATTTTGGGATTGGTTCGGCCGCTAAGGACGTCAATCTACCTGACCTTTTATTGCATCGCGGCACTATCGGAAACACAACATGTTGTAATCGGCTCCAAAAATATGTAATGTGAATGTGAAAATAAAAATTATATGATTGGTAAACGAAACCCTACTTTAATTTGTACAATGTCACCATCACACCCTTCGAATTTATAACCCGGGACCATCGGCTTCATAGGCAGGGTCACCACCCACTAGGCCAGACCGGTCGTCAAAAAGTATGATTCCCATTTATCACGGTCTGATTTCCCGCCTGCATCCTAAAGGAAAACGGGGGGTGAAAGCTTGAGCCTGGGCCAATTCTTGGGATTCGTTTTCCCAAGCGAACCACGGCTCCTGTAGGATGCAACCAGGAAAACGCTAAGGCGACAAGGACGTCATATGTGAATTGATCGACAATAATTGAGCTCTAAGATCATTCCTGGGCCGTCCAGCAGGAAGACGTCCTATCGGACTCCCCAGATATCGCTGGTGCGACATGGTGGAGGCGGACCTGCGCGAACTTCGAGTCAGCAATTGGCGAGAGGTCGCACAGGACCGAAAAAAGTGGCGCTGTCTTGTGTCAGATGCCAAGTCTCATTTTGGGTCGCTGAGCCAACGGAGTAGTGAGTAGTAGTAGTATTTAGGGCTAAGGTCCTTTCTCAATGGAAGGAGTCGAGGCAATTAGAGGCAACCGCAGACATAACTTTTCTCAGAGAATGATCTGGGTACGCTTCGGCAATATACTTAAGCGCCATTTCGTCAGGTGACAACCAAAACTTTTGGTGAGCTATAGTGAACCTTATTAGTACTTGTTTAAGGTTGATTTTTGTTTAATTATTTTTTGTAATAGGGGATATTACTGCAATGTCCTGCCGCCAGAGTGCTGCACTACCGCATCCAGTAAACTCATAGAGTAACTTATACATACTGTGCCTTAAACTGTATTTTAAAAAGTTTTCACAGACAATAAAATATGACATTGATGCATCAAGGCAGTTTGTTAACAAGGGCCTACCGCGAAACGCGACAATCGAAATTTAGTTAATCTGCCTATTTACCGCTCGAATATTCAAGAGTGATAGAGAGGCAGAAACCGAACTTTCGATTGTCGTGTTTCACAGTAGGCCATGTGATTGACCTAGTGACGCATGATGTGTCATTGATGATGTCAATGAGGTTTGTTTACTGTATGTGCTAGTGGCTCCACCTACGCAGCTTTGCCTAATATTCCCTATTACCGAGTTTTGGTTGTCACCTGGGCCCCTATTCCACATGTACAACTGTCAGATTTCGCGTCCACTTCAATTCAACAGTTGAATGAATCGCATGTTTAGCAAGTGCGGATAATATCCTTTGGCACAACCAATAATTCAACAAATATCAACTTTGTTTTATTACTACTTTAAGGTTTATAATGGTTTGGTCTGGTTGTCACCTAACTGTGGATTACTAATGTCAAATTTTGACACAGGATTGTTCAGATTCAACGGAAGTTCAACACGATACGTCAAACGTAGCTTGTCGAATAAGGCCCCTGACGATTTGTATTCGAATGTTTTCTACTGACAAATTATCACAGAATTAATTGGTCTGTGCAAATTATGAATAAGAAGGATGACGGCCGCTTTAGTTAGACACTTGTGCCTGGGCCAATGCTTGGGATTCGAACCCGGGACCCCATGCTTCACTACCGACTATGCCAGGAGGCCCGTACATTGAATATAACAAATATTATTATTGACAGATAGACACGCTTCTGCTGGCTGTACAGTACCGGTCAAAAGTTTAAGTTCACTCTGCGAAATAAGGTTATCATATGTAATTATGCTCAAATATAGAATATGTTTTGAATTTCAAACGTTTAATTGTTTCCACGACTACCAAATAACAATAAAAATACCTCTTGGAGGAATCGTTTTATGTTATTCGGAAAATTTGATCCATTTAATATTTTTGTTCCGTATTTCCTATGAGATTTCGTGAAGTTAGAAATCATTTAAAATGGGTCGCAAAGCCGATTTTAGTGTCGAAACTCGTGCTGTTATTGTAACTCTGTCAAATGAGGGCTACACGACGCGGAAAATCGCTGAAAAAATGAAGGTTTCTCAGACCGCTGTCGTGAGTACTTTGAAACGAAAACAAAAAACCGGTCTTAATTGCAGTCGATCTCGATCAGGTAGGCCAAAAGTCACGTCTAAAAGCGAAGACCAATTTATTTGCGTGCAGAGCAAACGCCAACGTACTCTAACTGCTCCAGAAATTTGCGAAGAACTCAACGCCACCCGAGAACAGCGAGTATCGGTTTCGACAGTGCAACGGCGTCTGCGAAACTATGGTCTAAAAGGTCGTATTGCTGCCAAAAAACCCTTGTTACGTAGTCAGAATAAAGTTAAGAGGTTGAAATGGGCCCAGAAACACAAAAACTGGACGTCTGAACAGTGGTCTAAAGTTTTATTTTCTGACGAATCGAAGTTTGAAATTTTTGGAGGGAGACGTCGTCAATATGTTCGACGACAAGTAGGCGAACGAATGATAAAGCAATGCGTGATGCCAACAGTGAAGCACGGTGGAGGATCAGTTATGGTCTGGGGATGCTTTGCGGGTGATAAAGTTGGTGATCTCGTGAGAGTCAATGGCATAATGGATAAGAAAATGTATCATAACATTTTGCAACGTCACGCTTTTCCATCTGGAAAACGGATTGTAGGCAGAGGTTTTGTTTTCCAACAAGACAACGATCCCAAGCATACGTCGAAGTTGTGCAAAAACTACATTTCATCCAAAGAGAACCAAAAAGAATTAAAATATATGGATTGGCCTCCTCAATCGCCCGACCTCAATCCGATTGAGTTGTTATGGGATGAATTGGACAGGCGTGTGAGAAAAATGCAGCCAACTAATAAAGAACAGCTTTGGGAATACCTATACATTTGTTGGAATAAAATTTCGACATCAACACTGCAAAAACTAATTACGCGAATGCCGAAAGTGTGTATGGCAGCATTGAAAGCAAAAGGCGGATATTTTGAAGAGTCTAAAGTTGGCAAAAACTGATCTTTTTTATTTAATTGTGGTTTTAAATTAGAGAATTACCTTTAATTTATTATGTAATAAAAGATTATTAAATACTTTTATTAGTACATTGTGTTATAGCTTCATTTAACCGAATTTACAGAGTGAACTTAAACTTTTGACCGGTACTGTATATGGAATTAGGAAATTGGATAATCCTACATAAGGTGCTTAAATACATAATTAAATGCACATTAAAAAATAACTTAGATAACTTTATTTACATACATTAAACAGTAAGGTAAGGTGGGGTAAGACTGTCACCCGGGCAATACAAACACTTATGGAATCCTCATTGTTTTCTTGCCCCGAGCAAATTAAACTATGTTCATCTTACCCTACATATATCTATATTCTGTATCTTTAGTAAAATGTACCCTCAAATGGCTCCTTAAGCCAGTTGCGGGTAGATGAAAACATTACACGATCAAATAATGTAGGTTAAAATCAGGTTGGTCAGTGACAGATCCAGGCGATTTTGTATCTGGTAGGTTACAACGAAACGACGAAAATGTACAAATTATTTGTTTACTTTTATTTAAATTCCTAAAGATACAGAACTTTAGTACAGCCTTACATATTAAACTAATTAAGTACATCAGCTGTGCTTCCGACTTTAAGCTCATGCTCAGAATGAATCGCTCGGCATTAACAAACCTGAAACAAAAATTATACACACTTTAATACCTATAAAATAATCAAAATCAAATTAAAAAAATCAAAATATACTTTATTCATGTAGGCCTAGCAACAAGCTCTTATGAATCGTAATTAATCTTAATCTAATTATCAGAGCAATTTATTGATGTTAATATTATTCCATAATAAAATTGGATTATTATACATGTCAAATTTAACACTAAGAATTTCACAAAAGGATCGTCAAACATTAAAAAAAAATTGTATAAAAAAATTCTAGTCTAGAATTTCTAGAATAAAATCTAATCATAATCATAATCGTTTATTGCAACCATGTTATTAATTGTCTGTAGTATTGTGTTTTTGTGTGTAGTGTTGTTTGTTGTTTGTGTGTTGTGTGTTGGTAGCGCTGGTGGCCTAGCGGTGACTTGCAATCCGGAGGTCGCGGGTTCAAACCCCGGCTCGTACCAATGAGTTTTTCGGAACTTATGTACGAAATATCATTTGATATTTACCAGTCGCTTTTCGGTGAAGGAAAACATCGTGAGGAAACCTGCATACATCTGCGAAGAAATTCAAAGGTGTATGTGAAGTCCCCAATCCGCATTGGGCTAGCGTGGGGACTATAGCCCAAGCCCTCTCGCGCATGAGAGGAGGCCTGTGCTCAGCAGTGGGACGTATATAGGCTGAAATGATGATGATGAATACCTATAAAATAATCATAATCATAATCGTTTATTGCAACCATGGTATTAATTGTCTGTAGTGTTTTTGTGTGTAGTGTTGGGTGTTGTGTTTGTGTGTTGTGTGTTGGTAGCGCTGGTGGCCTAGCGGTGAGAGCGTGCGACTTGCAATCTGGAGGTCGCGGGTTCAAACCCCGGCTCGTACCAATGAGTTTTTCGGAACTTATGTACGAAATATCATTTTCACCTCAGCAGCTCGAACAAGGGTACTTTGCTTCTTAAAAACAGTGAGCAAAATCGCATTTTGCTCACTGAATGAGACAAAATGAGTGAGCAAAATCGCATTTTGCTCACTGAGTGAGACAAAATGTCATTCAAGTGACCTTTATAGTCAAATGTCATTTCAACATGCGGGGTCTAATACAAGTTCGATATATACTTGGGTTCTATTATCTCTGTCCCTCTAGGTATGTTCTCACTGCTTAGGGTGAAAAATTTTGTGTACTACACGAGATCAAAGTTATTTACATCTCGTGCGCTTTTGAATCCCTTACTACGCTCAAGATTCTAAATTAGATTCACTCGCTACGCTCGTGAATCTATTATAGAATCTTTCGCTTGCACGGGACTCAAAATAAGCACTCGAAGAAATATCAAACTTTGATCTCTTGTTGTACAAATAACTATTGATAGGTATTTACCAGTCACTTTTCGGTGAAGGAAAACATCGTGAGGAAACCGGACTAATCCCAATAATACCTAGTTTATCCTCGGTTGGAAGGTCAGATGGCAGTCGCTTTCGTAAAAACTAGTGCCTACGTCAAATCATGGGATTAGTTGTCAAGCAGACCCCAGGCTCTCATGAGCCGTGGCGAAATGCCGGGATAACGCGAGGATGAAGAAGGAGGAGGAGGTATTAAATTAATTGTCTGTTTAGTAAAACCGACCATAAATGCATACCCTATAGGTTTAAGGATCGATGTCTCACGTTAGACCGGGCCGTGTCTTCGGAGCTTCCGGCGCTTCGTTTTTTGGGTTCCGTACCCAAAGGGTAAAACGGGACCCTATTATTTGGGTTCCGTACCCAAAGGGTAAAACGGGACCCTATTACTAAGACTTCGCTGTCCGTCCGTCCGTCCGTCCGTCCGTCCGTCTGTCACCAGGCTGTATCTCACGAACCGTGATAGCTAGACAGTTGAAATTTTCACAGATGATGTATTTCTGTTGCCGCTATAACAACAAATACTAAAAACAGAATAAAATAAAGATTTAAATGGGGCTCCCATACAACAAACGTGATTTTTGACCAAAGTTAAGCAACGTCGGGAGTGGTCAGTACTTGGATGGGTGACCGTTTTTCTTTTTGCTTTTTTTTTGTTTTTTTTTGCATTATGGTACGGAACCCTTCGTGCGCGAGTCCGACTCGCACTTGCCCGGTTTTTTATCTTTGCCCTGTGCTTGTATATAGATGTGTTATTTGTATTGATGTGTTGTCTGAATAAATGATTTCTATTCTATTCTAATTCTAATTCAGGCTTGTAACGCGTTTACGAATAACGCGTGGATGCAATAAATAAATGATTATGATTATGAATAACGCCATACGCTAAGATCACGTTCAAAAGCATAGAGCCTTTAGTAACTGGAGACGTCATGGCTGTCATTTTCTGTCCGTAATAATCTGCCCATTTTTGTGGGGGAGGGGACCTCAAATGTATTGCTATTTCTACATGATTTGTACGTAACGTACAAATAGGGCCAGTCCAATCAGTCTATACAAAAGTTTGTACAATTGTGCTAGTTAAATGCTCTAAGTTCAAAAGTAAATACTCACTTGCAAAGCATGCATTTAAGAAGCAGATACCGCAGCCTGCGAACAGCGCCCGCAGTGCCACCTGTAAATACCTTGTATTAATTCTGGTATTTATTAAAACTAAATTTAAACTAGTGCCTACGCCAATTCTCGGGATTAGTTATCAAGCGGACCCCAGGCTCCAATGAGCCGTGGCAAAATGCTATCAAAATCGCTGCAGACTTTTCTTGGTCTAACTCTAGATATTAGGGACATCAATATATGTAGAAAGGTGCTGAGAAAAGGGCGGTATAATAGTACCAAGGCCAAAAGACCGATCCTGTAGGTCCACATACGCACCAATAGAATTTCAACATTAGCATTCCGATTTAAGGTTCAAATTAGGTATATTGCACTTTCGGGAAACGTGACTTGTCTTCAAATGAATCATCAAAGCTGGATTAATTGGAATATATTTGGAATTTTTGGGAAAACTTTGTAGATATCGGTGCGGCCTGGAAAAGGGTTAAAAAATCAGGTTATATAAATAACTCACGCTAGAGAGAGCCTCGCGTTGGTTCGGCGCCATGGCGGATAGCGCACCAACCATTCCCCATGGAGCTGGGGTTGCTTAAGTCGGAAAACGTAAATGTTGCCACGATTCTAACATTCTTGATCCTAAGTACGCCGGACTGATTAAAAAGTCAGGTTAGGGTCAACCGGTATAATGCGTCTCTTGAAGATATCTTCCAAACGCAACATATTATAAAACTATTATAGCCGTCTACACTAAAAGTTCAGTGACTACACTTCGAATAGGGAGGTTGCAATACTGGTTGCAATTTCATTTCATTTCATTTATTTCCTTGCTTTGTGTGTAACAACCCTGAGAGGGCACTGCAATAGGTCGTTAACGTTTAAAAGAGGCATTTATCCCGGTTTACCCTAAGTATATAAATGACTCACGCTAGAGAGAGCCTCGCGTTGGTTCGGCGCCATGGCGGACAGCGCTCCAATCATAATGCCCATCGAGCTGGGGTTGGTGAACCCGCAGAGCGCGAACGTAGCCACGATCTCACCGCGAGGCTGAAATTTTAATAAAAGTGGCTGGGTCAAACATAAAGCTGTGTTACGGTCTTTCCTGTAGACATACACAAGAGTTAAGGGCTATAAAGCTTAATTTTCTTATTTAACCCTTATCCACGTGAAAAGGTCCTCCTTTTATTTAGAGAACTATGATAAAATCATTACTTACATGCCCACAAGCTGTTAACTATTGCCCACAGGAGAGAAAAATGTCCAGTTCGCTCGAACACACTAGTTTTCTCTCCTGTGGGCAATAGTTAACAGCTTGTAGTAATGATTTTATCATAGTTCTCTAAATAAAAGGAGGACCTTTTTACGTGGATAAGGGTTAAATAAGAAAATTAAGCTTTATAGCCCTTAACTCTTGTGTATGTCTACAGGAAAGACCGTAACACAGTTTTCTGTTTGACCCGGCTGTGAATTATAGATCGGAAAGTTAACTTAAGGATGACTCACGTTAGACCGGGCCGGGACCGGGTCGGAGCTTCCAGCGCGTCGTTTTCTATGAAAATCACCGATCAGCCGTCATAGAAAATGACACGTTGGATGCCTCGGTCGGCACGGGCCGGTCTAGCGTAAGTCGTCCTTTATTGTTCGATTACTAGTGAAGTGACCACTAAATTTGACCACTTGTTTGACGTATGACTTTCTCATGTCATCTCTTTCATAAGTACTTACAGAGAGCAGTCCGTCCCGTTTCATCTCGCCCATCCGCTGGTATGCTACGAACTCGTTGACCACTGTCTTCAGTCCCACCAGGGAGCCTACCAGCTCACACTCGTCCCACGGCACACCTAAAAAAGAACACCATAAAATAGCAGTTTACATTTATGACCACACATATCCCACTGCTGGGCTTACTGGTCCAGGATTCCTCCCATCGTTCAAGAGGGTTAGCAGTATAGTTTGTTTTTTAGTTCATTTCATTTTGTTTTTGCAGATGTACAGTCAGAAAGAGGTAAGAATAGGTAGGTAGGTAGGAATAGGTAAGAGAGTGTGCAGATCATTTTGACCCCCTGCTGAATCACTATATACCTACTTCAGCTGCTGACTATACGCTGGTTCCTTAACGATTCACCGAAAAGCAAGACGCTAATACCAATTCATATTTAATTGTCAAACTAGTTGGTTTACGTGCCGGGGTTTGAGCTTCCTCAAGGTGGTATTCCGTCCAATTTCTTTGTTCAATGTCATTGCGTCTCACTCCCCCATTCAGCAAAATGTGAGACTCAATTAGGGATTGCAATCCGGTCCGGCGGATCCGGTAATCCGGCCGGATCCGGCACATTTTTCATGATACCGGATCCGGCAAAATTCACCGGATCCGGTCCCGGATCCGGTAAAGTGAAATAAAGCGCTAAAATATAAAATAACAGCTTAAAACACTGCTAAAATTTAAAAGTTCTCGCCAGTATTCGAATTTTCTCGCTCGCAAACAGCAACACAACAACTTGTTTGTTAGTTGACGCCAGTCTTCTAGCCGATGAAATATGTGTCGTGAGATTTCCGTGCACCGTAAGTACTGGATTGGTTTATATTCAATTTATTGTGTTGTTACATTGTAATTTAATGTACATGTTCTTTCGTTTTATTTTGTACTTATAATAAGTGTTACCTGCATTTAAAATATAATGAATAAATATTTATAAAATTAAATAGAGAAATATATGTTGACTTTTGACGACCGGTCTGACCTAGCCAGTGGGTAGTGATCCTGCCTGTGGAGCCGCGATCCTGGGTTTTCGAATCCCGGTAAGGACAATTATTTGTGTGATGAGCACAGATATTTGTTCCTGAGTCATGGTTGCTTTCTATGTATTTAATTTTAAGTATTTGTATATTATATATCGTTGTCTGAGTACCAACAACACAAGCTTTCTTGAGCTTACCGTGGGGCTTAGTCAATTTGTGTAAAAATGTCCTATAATATTTATTTAATATTATTATTTATATGTTATTTTGTTATTATTATGCTACTAAATGTACTTGTATAGGTATACACGTTTATTGATTTTGTTTGCTAAAACTAAAATGGTTGAATTGAGAGCACCTTTTTGTTGGAAATGTGGGTTGGGCTATAGATATTTTAAGAGAAAAAGAAGATTTTATTTGTGGTTAAGTAATGAAAACGTTGATTTTTGAAACTTAAAACAGCCGTCATCGAATTAAACTGTTGTGAGACATACTAACATTGAAAAATTTACGGTTTAGACTCACTTGTTTTTAGTCACTCGCGCGACATATTTTGGAGAGCCTAGGTCTCCTGTTAAGACACCCGTTTTATTAATCCATTAAAAAATATCCTTAACTTCGCATATAACGCTAAAAACATGATAAAATACGTGACTTGATGAATTTTTTATCCGCAATACCAATCCGGCCGGATCCGGCCGGATCCGCTGGATTGAGGACAAAATCCGGCCGGATCCGGCCGGATTCAAAACCAGTCCGGATTGCAATCCTACACATTGGAAAAAGAAATTGGATAGGTGGCATACCATCCTTAGGTAGCTGAGGAAACTCTATTTAGAAACTTACCCATCACATAACAGAGTGGGATAAAGACCTTCCCAAAGATCCACTCCAGGTTAAGATGGGGGTGCCCCAGCAGGCCCCCACAGTAGCCCAGCAAGCCGTTGGCGAACGCGATGAGGACACAAAGGCCATGATGTTGAGAATGACAGTTTCCTCAGGTAGCTAAGGAAACTCTTTAGGAACTTACCCCATGACATAACAGAGTGGGATAAAGACCTTCCCAAAGATCCACTCGGGGGTGCCCCAGCAGGCCCCCGCAGTAGCCCAGCACGCCGTTGGCGAACGCGATGAGGACACAAAGGCCATGATGTTGAGAATGACAGTCTCCTCAGGTAGCTAAGGAAACTCTTTAGGAACTTACCCATGACATAACAGAGCGGGATAAAGACCTTCCCAAAGATCCACTCCAGGTTAAGGTGGGGGTGCCCCAGCAGGCCCCCGCAGTAGCCCAGCACGCCGTTGGCGAAAGCGATGAAGAACACGAAGGCCACAATGTTGGCAATGATGTTGAGGATGACAGTTTCCTCAGGTAGCTAAGGAAACTCTTTAGGAACTTACCCATGACATAACAGAGCGGGATGAAGACCTTCCCAAAGATCCACTCCAGGTTAAGTTGGGGGTGCCCCAGCAGGCCCCCGCAGTAGCCCAGCACGCCGTTGGCGAACGCGATGAAGGACACGAAGGCCACAATGTTGGCAACGATGTTGAGGATTAGCGCGATGCCATTGGTCGCGCCGCGGGTCGCTGCTGACAGGGCGGATTGGTCCTCACTGTGAAAATTTTAGAATGTTATTATCTGGCTCGAAGGGCTTTGTTTGAAGAAAGAAATAGATTAAAGTCCAGAATGTTTTTGCCTCTTCTGTCTGACGGTTATTAGCTTGTCAAATTGGCCGTTACATCGTATTATTCTGATTGCACTTACATTATTGTAAGAATCATCATGTATCACGAAGCAGCGTGGGGTATGACATATGACGAAGAAAAAATTGCGACTGATTAGATTGCGATTCCACGAACATTACACAAGTAATGTTCGTGGAATCGCAACTGACTCTACATCGCCATTTTGGGAACGACTGTATAAGTGTTTTTATGAACCTGACTAGAGACTGCCTATGCCTTCATATGTTTGTGATGTCATACTTACTACGGTGACGCAACGACACAAAGTGAGTCCTGGCCTCCGACAGATCACGCCATGCCTCTCGGTCGTGCGATAGCTCTCTTGTGATGTCCTTAAGGTGACAGTCCATTTCCAACGACAGCGTTCATTTTACTATGGAAATTGACAATGACAGCGACGCGTTCAGTGCAGCTGCGGTTGGAAATGGAATGTTACCATTAGCAATGTGGAAAAGAGAGAACATGAACGTACCTAACCACAGGCTGAATATTATCCACCGCCGTTAGCGAACGTTTGGTCTCTGGCACAAGCAGCTTGGCGTAGCACAGAGCGGCCGGTGCCGACATGACACTGGCGGTCACCAGGTGCGCCGGTTCCGCCCCGAAGGCGATGTATGTGGCTAGTATCGTACCTGCAAGGAGATCCAGGTGTAAGGCTTATAAATAATAAATCTTTCGTCTCTATTTCTTAATTACTCCGACAGAGGGCGTATCTTCATGGCTTGAGTCATACTAAGCATCTTTTATTACTATGTGTCCAACCCAGAAACCGGGAATTTTTTTTAGCATACCCTTAGAAAACGTCAACATTTGATCTACCAAAATGTGTGAAACAGTAATTTATTGTTATACTCGTACCTATAGCTAAGAATTGAAATGATGCCCTATATACTTAATATGTGAAACACAGATGGTTACATCAAACATCAAACATCAACATTTATTCAGCAAATAGGCCACAAGGGCACTTTTACACGTCAACATTGAATTTACATAAAAGCAAAAATAATAACATCAACAATTTTATAAAATAAAATTAACAATTCAATCTAACATATTACAAGTTACCTTAAGGATATCCATCAAACCGCACGAATGCTAATCATCAATAAAATAGTTCCAATCTCGCAAATATATAATTAAAATACTTATAGTTAAAAGAAAAAGGCGTATATTATGTAAGTTATCTGGGGGCCTCATTCGTGTCTGTTATAGCCTTTCCGATTTCTAAGATCAAGTTCGCCAACACATTTACTATAGCGTACTTGATCTTAGCCAAACGGACAGACTATCATACCTAGAGCATTTGGTTGCTATTCAGATTCAATTATAGATAGCGTCGCGTCGAAAGAACAGACCTAATCTAGATCCAATGTAAAATATTACCTAACATTTTATCTATTCTTATTACCAACCACGCAGAATCACATCAATACAGGTCCTTTGTTTAGTTTTTAGGGTTCTTTCAAATAAAGGGGTCGCTTGCAATGCTTTTGGGTGTAGATAAACGGTCATCATCATCATCTCAGCCATAAGACGTCCACTGCTGAACATAGGCCTCCCCCTTAAAAGCCAGAGCATCGGGGGTCGCTGGAACCTCGGGGCCGTGGTTTTACTGTGCTCATCATGATGGGGGGTGAATGCCATAATCGCCACGCTTGGCAGGCGGGTTGGCGATCGCAGTCGAGCGTACACCGAATTTGAGGGACGCTGCTGCGCGTCCACCGGTGGTCTTGGAGATAAACGGTATATACAGGGCGTCCCACGGCGATGCCACATGGAGGGAAAGTACCTTAAATATCATAGATAGCATATTTTGCTGAAAGAAGACTTCATTTTATTTTTAAAACTTAGTTAAATTGCATTCATACTTTTTTAATTTTTTTTGAAAAAAAATGTATATGGATAAAAATGATCGCGTCATTGGAGGAAAAGTACCTTAATTATTGTAAATGAACATCTGACTGAAAGAAGACATTATTTCGATTTAAAAAAACAAGTTGAATTGCATTTTAAATAATTTCATGGTTAATTTTTAAAAAAATAAAATAAAATTATTTAAAATGCAATTCAACTTGTTTTTTTAAATCGAAATAATGTCTTCTTTCAGTAAGATGTTCATTTACAATAATTAACGTACTTTTCCTCCAATGACGCAATATTTTTTTTCCATACATTTTTTAAAAAAGAAAATTAAAAAAGTATGAATGCAATTTAACTAAGTTTTAAAAATAAAATGAAGTCTTCTTTCAGCAAAATATGCTATCTATGATATTTAAGGTACTTTCCCTCCATGTGGCATCGCCGTGGGACGCCCTGTATATATTTTAAAATCATACAGTAAAATTTTTGATACCTAAGTTTTAGCTAGTTATTGTTCGACAAAAAGTAAAATAATTTTAATGTTTAGACAATAAGAACACGTCATATAAATGCTTCACACCCATTTAGCGATTACGTAAGTAGCTATTCAAGAATTTATGTTTGTATACATCGCTGATAAACAACAAAGTACCTATTGTAATCTCAATTATTACAGCTTGAAGTTGAAATGTGTAATGATCATTTAGCCATTTTTTATCACCAGTGGTAATTTGATAAAAAAAAAACTGGTCAAGTGCGAGTTCGGACTCGCGTTTCAAGGGTTCCGTACATCACACAATTTTCAAAAATTTTTTTTGTACATGAAACGTAACGCGAGTGAAACGTCATGAAAAACCCGAATGGGTCAATCAAAAACCAGATGTAACATAAAATTTTCTGGCGTGGTGGCTTATATCTCTGCAACTATGCACAGTGGTTTAGATAGGAAGATTTAAATGCCGAATAGTAGTACAAGTGTCCAAATGCGAAGACTGAAGACCGAGCTTCGCCTAGTAGTACAAGTGTTTTAAAAGCGAAGGCCGAAGAGAGATAATACCTTAATACCTACAGGGTGGCCAAAAAATAAGTGCATTAGTAGCCGGGGAGGTTTTCAGATTATACTAAGCTTTACAACTTTTTCTATGGGACCAACCCCGAAATCGCGAAAAAAAATGTATCCTCCCATAGCAAACGGACCAGCCAAAATGTATGAAACAGACAAATTTTTCCTCGCAATTTCGGGGTTGCACGTTGGCAACGGGAATACACTTACCCTGTATAGTGCCTTTTAAAACACGTAACAATAGTAACCTAATCAATCAGTATTACACTTGTACCAATGCGGCTGTGTGCCAGGTACAGCCTATAAGTCACACCAATAAAAGTCTGTAGCGAATTTGATAGCCCACGCAGTGTAAGTGTATTAATACGTCATAATTTCATAGAAGTTTGACGTTTAATATGACACTTGCACTGCGTGGGCTATCAAAATCGCTGCAGACTTTTTACGGGTTAACTATAGTCGCAATTTTTGTCGTCATTCCGACTCACGCTTGAAGTTAGCTTCAAGCGTGAATCGGATTGGCACGCCTCTTGGGGACGCTTTGGGCCTTCGGCCTTATGCGGATATCGGCCTAGGGCCTTCGCAAATGCGGTCTACATCACGTTTCACTTAAACCATTGCGGTTGTGTCCTTAAAAAACCTAAACCGCATTTTTGTTCTTAAATCCGACTCACGCTTGACTGTAGATTTCTAATAGGTTTTCCTGTCATCTTTATGTAAAGGACTATTTTGTGTATTTATTTCAGAATTTTAGACCCTGTAGTTTCGGAGATAGAGGGGGGGGAATGGTCATTTTTTGTCTATTTTCTTGAATAACTTCTAAACTTTTTATCGTAAATTTATAAAAAAAATATATTTGAGATTCACACAATGAGTTCTTTCGTTTGATATATAACACGATATAGTTGGCAAAACTTTTTTTTAAAATTTTATCTTTTACCCCCCAAAAGTAGCCCTTATGTTTAAAATTCATTTGTTGACGTTACATATTCGTCTTTGGGTCACAGACCTACATATGTGTACCAAATTTCAACTTAATTGGTCCAGTAGTTTCGGAGCAAATTGGCTGTGACAGACGGACGGACAGACAGACGCACGAGTGATCCTATAAGGGTTCCGTTTTTTCCTTTTGAGGTACGGAACCCTAAAAATGATAAAAGATATTAGTACGATCATCGAAACAACGTTTTATAATTAACGACTGCTTGAACTCTTTTTAAGGTCTAGTTTAGAATATCCTCCCCCATCCTCTCCAGCGGGCGCAGCACGGTTCCATTTTTATCGCCTATCACTATGCGCGTCCCTTTCGCACTTACATACTTGTTAGAACGTGACAGGCATGGTGACAAGGGATAAAAACGCGACCGTGCTACGCCGCCTGGTGACCAAGCCAGCGTAGTCGTGCTGTGAGAAGAGCATATGTGGGGCACCCGGGCGGAAAACGTCCGTCCGGCGTGGCGTGTAGCGTCCCAGATACCGCTGGAGTGAAGAAGCCGAAAAAGACCTGTCCGCCCTCGGAATACCCAACTGGCGCGAAGTGGCGCAGAATAGGGCAGAGTGGCGCTCTCTTGTGTCAGAGGCCAAGATCCTCTTTGGGTCACTGAGCCAGTGATCCAAATGAATCACTGAATGAGTGATGAAATGAGTGATGAGTGAGTGAGTGTATGTATGTAGTTTAGAATATAAAAAAGCGGTCAATTACTTGCCAGAGACGGTGGCGAAGCCGGAAGCCATGACGACGTGCAGCTCGGAGGGCGTGAGCACCCGGATGTAGGCCTTGATCAACAGCACCGACTCCGTCTGAAGTCAATTACAGATTTGGTAAACATTTTAAACACTATCAAACTGCACAACGGGACTTAATCGCGTATTTAAGTTTTAAGATTTACCTCCGACGTTTCGAGGACGGCGTTGTCCCCGTGGTCTCGGAGAAGCCCACGGAAAAAGGAAGGAAGGAAAAAATTACGCTTCCGCGGTAGGACTTGGACCCGCAACATCCGCAATCCGTGCGTTTCTCCGTTTGCTCTTAACCAATTGGGCTACAGAAGCCTACCAGAACCTCGCGAGGATTGCGGAGGTTGCGGGTTCAAGTCCTGCCGGAAGCATACATTTTTCCATTTTTTCCTTTAATATATAATTTGGAATATCGCTCGCTTATCTCTCTGCTTGTTTAAAAATTGGTTTTCTGTTATAGGTAGCCGGTATATAAGTTTGAAGGTACCCATCATTAGTGGAGGCCAAAAGAGTGTAGAGACCACAACCTTTGCTTGTACAGTCAGCTGCAGAGAGAAGTGACCCCCTCCCTTGCCTACATAGAGTCAGACCAAGAAAAGTTTCCAGCGATTTTGATAGCCTACGCGGTGCAAGTGTTATTTATACGCCATAATTTCATTGAAGTGTGACGTTTAAAATAACACTTGCACTGAATGGGCTATCACAATCGCTGCAGACTTTTCTTGGTCTAACTCTAGAAATTTGTTGCAGCTAACTGTACATTTGTTTGTTCGATGATCGGACACGAAAATAATCAACAGTTGTAAATAGAATATTTACAAAATATCACATATCGCTGCTTACCCGTTTAAATTTTTTATTGAAATTAGCAGAGGCCTTTGATTGAATGTATAAAATATTTGTAAGTTTGCAGCGGCGCCTAAGGTGAATTCACGAAGATTTTACATAAAGAAAACATTATTGAGGCATAGGAATATACACGTCAATCGAAGTATAACACTTAATGATGCAGCCCTAAACACAAAATTCGGAGTACCTCAAGGTTCTATACTTAGACCACTTCTATTTGTTGGTCTAGTAAAAATCAATAAAAATGATGAAGAATAATCACTTCTCCATATTATTGTTTTGATAGTTTAGGAAAATAATCATTGAGATTCAAATCGGCTTACCATTCCAAGGAAGCAGTTAGCCACAGCAATGACACTCTCGCACACTGTAGTAGCCGTAGCTGTTTGCAGCAGCTCGCCAAGTTTGCTGCAGAACCACTGCAGCGCGCCCCAGTAGAACATCACCTCCACCAGCATGCTGAAGAAGAATATCACGGGCAGGGACTGGAAGAAGAGTTTAAAGGTTGAAAAATGCTTCATAAAATACTGTATCTGTTTATATGAAGTTGACTTCGAAATTGTAATGCTTAAACTAAGAAACGCTTTTGCAAGAGGGTACGTTTTGATACGACAGGTACGAAAGTCAATATTTGTAGCTGTTGCAAGAATGCAAGCAATCCTCAGAACCCTGGCATATATGTTTGATATGTCAGACTAAAACAAGGTTGGATAGAGAATGATCCTTAAATCGGCACAAAGAAAAGAAGCCCTTGAAAACAACCTATTTAAATTATAATAATAGCAAATATTTGGGCGACTTTATTATAAAATAGAACTCATGGAATAAAGTATACTTACGGCAAAAGCGAAGACATTCTCTGTCCTCACAAGGAGATCACCGAAAGCAAACGCAGCGCCCTCTATACCGTATGACAGGAACGTCGCAACCTGAAATGAATAACACATGGTTACACGTAGTAAATGTAATTAAGCAGAACGACGGGGCAAAATCGCTGGAATCTTGCTCTGAGTCGTTATGCATAGTAAATGCATGTTAGTAATTAAGTATGTATAGTAAAATTTGCACGCCGTGTCGGCAGAATTGTGCTGGACTTATGTTTCTATGTAACATCTGTGTTAACCATGATTCTAGCAAATAAATAAATTAATATAATATAATATAATTAATATAAATTAATAATAATATGATAGCGAAGTAGTAGACACTTAATATATTTCACACCTTACATTGAGCTATTATTACTATAGAGAAGCCATACCAAACAATGAAATTGTCGCAATCACAATCTATACCTCGCGACCAGAACGTTGTAAGCGCCGTAAAATATCATGGCGCTTACGCGTTTAAGTGGCGAGACTCTCGCTCTGGTCCTATGGTTTGATGTCAAAACAACATCAACGTCCTCCCAGACGTATCCGTCGATAGCGACACCCGGACAAATCTGTAAATTCTGACGTGCATGGGCTCAAACGTGACTTGCGAAACCGAGTTTTGTTTTAAAGTTCAATGGTACCTTATCAGAAAAGCACTGCAGCGCTGTCCGACCCGGGTCCCACCGGATGAACAGCAGAGCGAACGTGAACTGCAGGAGCAGGCCGCTGCATACTGTCCGCCATGCTATCCGGCCCGGGTGCTTCGAGAACACGAACCCTGGCAATCAACATTAAGCATAAGACGATTTCATCTGTCTTTCTTCTTCTTCGTGGTCGTGAGCTCATGTCTGAGGCACGTGACTCCTATGGGTAACCTAACCTAACCTAACACTGCTCTCCAGGCCTCTCGATCTGTTTTTAGTCTAGGCTGATTTAGACGGCGCGCGAACTCGTATGATCGTCGATTTAAGATTTTTTTCATTTTTTGCAATTTATTTTTATTTATTTTTTAAGGACCATTGGTTACATCCAATTCAGCCGACCAATCAAATACCGCAATGTAATGAAACTCGCATGCTAGTTCTCGCACTATCCAAATCAAACCACCCATAAATGACCAGGGTGCTTGGAGACCACGAATCCTGGCAATCAACGTCAAGCATAGAGAAGACGATTTCATCTGTCTTTAGTCTTACAATCAGGAATTCAAACGCTTCCTCATTGCACTGGTGGGGAAATACATAAATAGATTCACTATCTTCTTCTTCCTCGCGTTCTCCCGGTATTTTGCCACGGCTCATGAGCCTGGGGTCCGCTTGACATCTAATCCCAAGAATTGACGTAAGTACTAGATTTTACGAAAGCGATTGCATCTGACCTTCCAACCCGTAGGGGAAACTAAGCCTTATTGGGATTAGTTCAGTTTCCTCACGATGTTTTCCTTCACCGAAAAACAAACATTGAAAATTCTGATGACGTCTGAAGCTTATTTGTGGATTAATCCATGAACTACTATATCCGCAATGTAAATAAAATTTGTCCAGTGTCAAGTCTGCAGGCAGGTATAATCCGTCCGTTTTTAGGGTTCCGTACCCAAAGGGTAAAACGGGACCCTATTACTAAGACTTCGCTGTCCGTCCGTCCGTCCGTCCTTCCGTCCGTCCGTCCGTCCGTCCTTCCGTCCGTCCGTCCGTCCGTCCGTCCGTCCGTCTGTCACCAGGCTGTATCTCACGAACCGTGATAGGTAGACAGTTGAAATTTTCACAGATGATGTATTTCTGTTGCCGCTATAACAACAAATACTAAAAACAGAATAAAATAAAGATTTAAATGGGGCTCCCATACAACAAACGTGATTTTTGACCAAAGTTAAGCAACGTCGGGAGTGGTCAGTACTTGGATGGGTGACCGTTTTTTTTGCATTGAGGTACGGAACCCTTCGTGCGCGAGTCCGACTCGCACTTGCCCGGTTTTCCAAGATCAAGTACTCCATAGTAAATGTATGGCCTACATGATTTTAGAAATCTTATGCATATTTATTTAGTACCTCCTTAAGCGCCTGTTATGGAGCTAATCGCCGCATATGAAGTCTCTTACCTAGCAGCAATATGATGCCGATCCCGCTCAGTGAGATGAGTCTCTCCGGCTGATCCCTCGTGTCGACGTACAGGAATACGGCGATGCCCACCAGTAAAACCACAGATAAAATCAATCTTAACCACCTGAAGAATAAAAGAATAATAGATACTTTTGTGGAAAAGGTGTTACAATATTTCGAGACTACGAAAACATATAATTTTATTAATTTTACATGGCGTCAAGTAGAGGCCTATGTCCAGCAGTGGACAAGAATAGGCTGATGATGATAATAATGATGAAGTAGAAGTGATCATGAAGATTATAAAAATTATCAAAGGAAATCTGTAGATAAACAGAAGTTTGTTCGCACACGACACGGTTTACACATGAAACGAAGAATTATAGAAGACCCTTAATTGAAAATGAAATAAGTACTCACATAAACCTCCAAACGAAACTACCAGCAGCACCAATGTTGGTGTACACGTTCTTAGAGAGCCACGCGCCGAAATAACGCTTCACGACGTAAAAGTAGATGAGGAAGAAGTATACGATGCCGAGGAAGGCGACGAGGCTGCCGAAGCCCTCGCAGAGGTAGAGGGGAGCGTCGGCTGGGAACAGAAAGATTTATTAAGTAAAAGGCTGAACATATATGTATATCAAAATTATGAGTAAAAGGCTGAAAATATATGTATAGCAGAATGATGAAGATAAGAAAGAAGTATACGATATGAAAGAAGGCGTTGACCTACACAGAAATTCATATTAAGTATCTATATTGTTTCGTGACAGCAGCTAAGCACACGGCGACTTGGTACAAATTTGCAGTCAGATGGCGTAAGTAAATACGGATTACTGAATTGATGCGACCGCTCTTTAATATAAAGATAGGACTTGACTTGAGGTCTGTCTGTCTTTATGTTTTTAAATTTTTCGATTAGGCCCTTACTGTCTTTATCTTGCTGTCAAGAGAAGACTTTTGGACTATAAGCACAGGACATTAGCTATATGCAAAGAAAATCTGAGTCGCTTAACTTCAAACTCGGGTAAATCCAACTGTCAGATTTTGCGATATGGTATTAAGACGAAACAGGAGGTTTTAAATATTATAGGTAAATATACCCGTCTCGCTAACGGAAGCGGCTCCTAAAACTAGTGCGATAAGGACAAGGCGAAAAATCCTGCGTAAAAATCTCAAAAATCGAGGTTTCGTACTCGACTGTTTCCTCCTCCAAAACTTAACCAATCCTAACCAAACTTGGAAATCTAAATGATTATGAAATTATGTGTCGGACCATTTTACTTTTTTGGCTAATTGATATCAGTTTTGAATACTACGCCTCTCATTGCGGCATAGTCAATTAGGCCATTTTGGCCATTTTTGAAGGGCTCTAGCGCCTTAAAAAACAAAAATATCAAAAAAAGCAAAACGGTCCGACACAGATATTGACAATATTAATCTGTTTTGAAAAAAATCATTGCTCTAGCATCAAAACCCACGAAGGAAACAGTGGAGTACGTTTGTATGGAGAAATGACCACTCCTGTTGGCTCTTAAATAAAAATAATTGGTAGATAAATAGTTCCTAAGAGGGTCAAATGGATTTATCCGAGTTCGAAGTTATATTAAGCGACATATCTATACTTACTATATTCTGAATAATAATACAAGCATCCTATAAAATATCCTATAACGAGGCCGTTCAGCACGAAGCTCATGACGATCCCGAAGCTTGACTTGTTCTTCATGAAGAAGTCTTCGGTGGAACTGCCCACGCTCGCCAGGGTCGTCTCCAGCCAGCCTGAGGGATCGTGGTCCAGTGGCTCGAAGGTTACCTGCGATATAGTGCATTATACATATATATATGTAAGTGTATATATATACGAACTTGGTCAAACAAATCTAGTCAGTAGCAAAAGGCGTCATTTTTGCCGATGCATGTGATGAATAATCTGAACACATTGGAAGAAGTTTATTACGGATGATGTGCGCAATTTGACTAGTCAAAATGTATATGTCGGCGGCCGATCGTAAGATCAGGCATATCGTGAAACGTGAAAATCTTTGACTTGTTCCCTACGCGGGGCTCCTATTTCTGGGCAGTTTGCCCTTCGGGCATCTGAAGCAACCTAACGAACCTATCTTACCTATATATTGGTTTAATGTGACTATCCTCAAAACAATACACAGGAACATTACGATCTGCCTGATCTTACGATCGGCCGCGGACATATATACCTACACCTAGCTACCTTAACACTGTAATATAGTAGTATACCCTATAATGGACGTGGAACCAGTAATGGGACAAAAAAACATAATCATCTAAAATAAGTATCTAAAAGTAGTTTATAAACACTGGCTGTATATTATCATAAATAAGAGCCCTAGAGCTGTTTCAGTTTGAAGTTTCATTAAATTTGGTTGTTTTTTAAGAAATTGGCGTCAATCCAAAAGTTGTCGTGTCACTGAAAAAAAATACCACTACGAATTCTTAACAACTTCGCTACTAAGAGAGGTGAGTTAATTTATTAAATTTTAATTAATTAACTTGATGAAAACTAGAATGTGTTTTGTTAATTGCATTTACCATGAGATAAGGTATACAACACACTATGTTGTGACTCCGCAGATGTAATAAAATAGTGGTATTTGGCCCAATCCCATTATAGGAGCTGTAAAACTGCGTACCTCCTATGATGGGACAATTGACAGAATGATGCTTGCCATGCCATAACTTCATGTTTAAACAATACAGAAGTAAAATGTAGTTACGAAATATGTCAATCAGGAGGTATTCTCGGACTTCGGATAAATTAATATCGTTTTTCCAAACTTTTACTTAACTTGCCCTGTTAGTTAGTGTGGGTCCAATCTTGGTAGCTGAATTTGAGCCACTTTTCGATTTCCGATTCAGTTGAAATTTTGTGTAAGTACGTAATTAAGTATGCAAATCGGATGATAATGCAATATTATGATAACATGGACCTGATCTGATGATGGAGACAGGAGGTGGCCACGGGAACTTTATCGCAATAAACCCTAACTAATTGTGTTTGGGTATATTCGAATTGTCTCGATGGATCTAATACAATAATAATTGGCTGTGGAAAGAAAAATACATTCAGCGATAAAAGCTATACCAAAAATTGATTTTTTTGCCGTAATTTATTCCCCATTTCAATATTTTATACTGATAGAGCAATGTCCATTATAGGGGGCCCATTACTGGATCCACGTCCATTACCGGGGGCCCATTACTGGAGCTTTGGTGTCCATGACTGGCGAAAAAAAGCATAGTTTTAATTTGTTAAATATGTGGAAACTAATTGCAGTATCTTTGATACAACACGCCTAAAACATGAAAGACACATAGGACTTTCATCTTTTAACACGCTAAGCGGTAGACCATTTACATGTATAAGGGAAATATCATAAATACTCCAAATTTCCTCTTAAATGTCCCATGACTGGTGCTGTTACTATACCTACAAAAAAATTAATTGCTTGTAGCTTAGAAGATATTTGCGTATTTCGACCTTCTTCTCAATTCACCACTAGGCAGGTATAAAAACGTTGATAAGAATTAACGTTTCAATTTTATCGCGCGGTCACGTAATATCGACTGTTACCCGTATATACCTAGTCACTCGTTAAGGAAATTAATTTAGTTATTTGATAAGAGAGGCTAGACTATAGGCTATACCAAAGAGAATTAAACTAGAGGAATATTGTCAAATAAATTTTGTAGTCAGTACAATACTGACATCTTTCGACACAAATGAGTAACACTTTTAGAACGTCATTTGACTTTGATCCTTATTTTTTCACTGATATTTGTTAAATTTTTTAAATGTCAAAACGTATCGCCACCTAGTCGACGATAGGCCAAAGCTTCGAGCAACACGGAAGGGAGGCGGGTTCGCACTATTTCCCCTCTGCCGAGGTACAAGATTAGCGCGTCAATCTAATCTACCGCGGGTAATAAAACTATACTTCGTTTTTTTTAGCATTAGAAATTAGGTAAACAATCTTGATGTGTCTTTTAATTGAAAAACACATTTTAAAAAAAAGTTACGGCAAATACGTAACAATTATGAATCTAATACGATAATTTATATTCTCCTGCTTTCATAAGTAATAGTGATTGATTTTTAAAAAGCCTTTTTCAATTAAATGACATGCCAAGATCGCTTACCTTCTTTCAAGTTCTTTCTAATGCTAAAAAAAACGAACTATAGTTGCACTTGGATTTTCCACTAGACCTAGTCCAGACGCGCGCGTGAACACTGCTGCACAAAAATGCCTGTTTGCTCGGTTTTTTGCTATAAAAAGAGGTCGGGGACATCAATTTTACAAAAAGAAAGTGTTACATTTCACATGTAATTTTTTTTTTACATATCATACGTTTAATTACATTTAAATACAATTATTATATTTTAGTCTCAAGTATTTGTTGGATTTATCGATTTTGCTCGCTCAGTACAAATTGCGGATCGGTCGAGCGACAAATCCGACTTCTCATCTCTCAGAACACAATGACATACTTCAACGAAAATGTGTTAGTGTGCGTGTTGTGACACTAGTCACTCGTCCGTACACAAAAAGAGAACGAGGTTTGCAAGATTTGTCTTTGACGTGTGTCATTTTCTATGTATTTGTGTCGTCATTACAGAGGGCCTACCGCGAACCACGTTTGACGTGTTGCCTCCCTGTCACACTTACGTACGAATTTACAAGTGCCATAGAGAGGCAACACGTCGAACGTGGTTTGCGGTAGGGCCTCTGATTGGATTTTGTATGTAAGTGTGTGAGAAGTGCGACTGTGTGCACCTTCCCCCCGCGAAAAATGGCAGAAAGATTTGTACGGTGAGATATCGCTTGGGCCCCTCCCTTCCGACGTGTCGGAAGCCGGTGTTGCTCGAAGGGCCAAAGGTATGGGGCCGTCCTTTCGAGCGGTGGCGCCATACCTTTGGCCTACTCTCTTTGGCTATACATACTTAGTCGTACAATCTGTGCGGAAAGAGAAGAGTGGTTAAATATAAGGGAACCAATAGGTATCTACATTATGACTCTTCTCTTCTCTCTCTCTCTCTCTCTCTCTCTCTCTCTCTCAAGTGTTCTTGTTGACTACGGAACACAAAAAGAGGTAACTCACCTCGCCGTTGGCTCCGTTTTGGCCATTTTGCTTCGGAACATCACCCATCTCTATCTCTGTTCCATTATGGGACTTTGCCTGTGAACAACGCAAATTATAATGTAATTTGATAGGCATAGAGGTCATTTTAGCATAATTTTAATATGCGGCTTACTGAAATCAAAAAGATAGTTCTCAAATTGTGTGATGGCTGCAATAGAATGGTTTAAAGTAGTTTACAAATTAGAAACTCAAACGCAAATTTGAGCGCACCCTAGAAACAAACTATTAGGATTTAAAAACAAAAAAAAAACATTGATGCATGGAGAACTCTTAAATCGTTCTTAAGAGCCAACAGGAGTGGTCGTTTCTCCATACAAACGTAGTCCTCGTCTTCCTCCGTGGTTTTTGAAGCTAGAGCAATGATTTTTTCAACACAGATTAATATTGTCAATATCTGTGTCGGACCGTTTTGCTTTTTTTGATATTTTTGTTTTTTAAGGCGCTAGAGCCCTTCAAAAATGGCCTAATTGACTATGCCGCTATGAGAGGAGTGGTATTCAAAACTGATATCAATTAGCCAAAAAACCAAAACGGTCCGACACAGATAATTTCATAATCATTTAGATTTCCAAATTTGGTTACGATTGGTTAAGTTTTGGAGGAGGAAAAAGAGGACTACGAAACCTCAATTTTTGTCATTTTTACGCAGGATTTTTCGCCTCAGCTGCAGTTGTCCCTATCGCACTAATTTTAGGGGCCGAGTCAAGTTTCTAAATACGTACACAGCCAGAAAAGTGATGGGCAATAGTCGACATTTAATGTCGATAATCTAGTGATGTAAGAAGTTATCGATAAACCGTCTTGTGTGAAAATATCTAGATCCTCCTAAGACACAAGGGGTTTTGCGTTGAGAGGGAACACATTTTTGTAGTTACATAGGTACAATCTCTATTTTGAACTTTTTGATTCTAATATTTCAAATTAGAAATCAAAATCAAAAATATTTTATTGCATGGTTATGGGTTTACAAAATTTTTAGGTACAGTCACGCTCCGTAATTGTCGAGCAATTTAAGGTCCTAGCTAGGAAATGCAATCTCGCACCAAGATTGGCGATTCGAGATCTCGCACGAAAAATCCGAATCGAGATTGGGTGTTTCGAGATCTCGACAGTCAGATTTTCGGGATCGAGATTAATATCTCGACGAGATCGAATTTGACAAAGTAACTAAAAATGTGTTATTTTAATCAATAATCTCTAAGAATTCCATAGATATAGACATCGTAAAATCGGGCGTATCGAGATATTCCTAGGAATATAATGAAACGCCGACATTTCATGATCTGCCTAGCGAACACCAGCCATTTTGCGCAAACCTCAAGGTGTGATATTCTGATATTCCTATAGTCTATAGGCAAATTAAACAAAAGTCGTCGCCTTCACGATTTTCGTCGACATCTCTTCTAAATACCTAAAACTGGTATGGACGTGTTCCTCGTGGTCTCCAGAATATGAATAAACCGGTTTTTATTTTATGGAGGGGGGGGGGGACGTGTCGAAAAAAAGAGAAGGAAAAAGTGGGCGGCCGACCAGCATTGATATTTGTTCACGTCTTTAGTCCTATGGGACCTATCGGTTCGTGTGAGATGTCGTTTGAAAGAGTATTAAACGTGCAATTATTGTTTTATAATAACCGTAGTCATGACTGTAGTCATTTACAAAATATTTAAAATATATGATTTTTTACCGTGCATGGATGGCATAAGTACTGACAAAACATGCGTCTAACTCAATAAATTATAACTTTACCGCAATTAATGTTATTATAAAATATACGAAAAATTTCATTAGCTTTCCAAAAACATAAGTTTTATTGATGTATGATATTATACATATAACAAAGTAATGATGAATTTTGTTCCGTCACGTAAATGGCGGGCGACCGACCTCAACTGATCATTATTTCTCAGGTTCTATTTTACTGATCAATTGGTGATGCATACCATTAGAAAGAATATTAAACATACTATAATCCGCCAATCAAAATCCTTCAGTGCACAGAATGCACTTAGAATACTGTACAACGCGTATGTACGAAGCCGACTTGAGACGAATGCGATAATTTGGAGTCCCCATGAACAACACTACACACTTATGTTGGAGAGGGTCCAGAAATCGTTCATTCGTCATCTATATAATAAACTCTATGGTTACTATCCATACATGTACCCCAGTCTATATATTCTCGGAATGGTTAACTACACCACCCTCGAGGCCAGAAGAAATGTGGCACTCGTAAGATACTTTTATCTCCTAATCCGTGGCCAAATACATAACCCTCAGTTGCTAGCACTTGTCCCGTTTCGAGTACCTGTCCACAGCAGTATTCAGCTGCGCCCTCGTCGCCGCGCGCTGTTTGCAGTCCCGGCGGCGCGGACCCGGGCATTATCCCACTCACCGCTGCACCGCGCATTGTCTCTCCTGAACGATATATTGGACAGCGACAGCGAATTTGACATATTCCAATCCACGGAACCTAGGTTTTTGTCAGTTAGTAGCCGATACCTGGAGTCAATAACGACGCCGAGCTCAATTATTGTATAGTTAGTACTTAAGTAAAATTTTACTCTCAATGTTTATATAATGTCACTCCTTTTAACATGTGTAGCTTGACTGTAAATGTTAAATTATGGAATAAATAAATAATAATAAAAAAAAAATAAAAAAAAATATAATTGGTTTCTAATAACCGTAGTCATAACTGTAGTCATTTACAAAATCATTGAAAATATGTATATGATTTCTCGATCAATTATTTTACAATGCGCCTGCTATGAAGCTAGGAATATCAAAGGATGCATTGCTCTGATGGATCTGCCGTCTCTTTCATAAGGAAGATCGTGATATGCCTGGGTTAATATTAGATCAGGAAATGGTGGCGTTTCATGATACGCCAAGGATTACGATTTTACGATATGCCGCCGACATACTACTTATTTAAGGTACCTCATGTTATATTTTGAAAATTACAACAACAAATTAAATATTTAACATAAAATCAATTTTAATTTTTACTTTACTTCTATGAAATACTATCGATGTTAAACCACTATTTGCCTTTACTTAGAAACTGCGTAACAATAATAGAGCTAATAATACACACCGGACACATAATAGCACTGCCTGAACAACATGAATCTAAGGTCATATATTACTTAAAACAAAGTATTTCACTTTCAGTCTTGTTCGAGATCTCGAATATATTAATCGAGATCTCGACCGAGATTGCATATATCGAGATTTCCTGTCAACTAGATTAAATTTCGAAAATACGTGCGAGATCTAGCGAGATCTCGAAATTGCGAGATCTAGATAGCATTCCATAGTCCTAGCTGAATTGGTTGTTTCATACACTTACTCTTACTCTATAGAATGTCCAATCCTGCCTTACAAAGACGTTAATATTTATATTTGTCATGTCTATACTTCGTTTCTGAGCATTATTTGAAAAAAAAATACTTACTTGATACTAGTATTAACCACTAAGTACATAAATAGGGTAATTCGCCAGTAACAGGCCACTATTAGTAACTGGCCACGCCAAACCAAAAATGAATTCTATTCACCTATAAATAGAATTCATTTTAGTATAAGGTGGCCAGTTATTGAAACCTTATACCTACTAAAATTAATTCTGTATAGAGGTGAATAGAATTCATTTTTAGTTTAGGGCGGCCAGTTACTGGCGAATTACCCTATTCGATATCGAGTTCCGTAAACGTAAGCCGGGTAAGTAAAAAAGTTCAATCGCAATAGGGTAATTCGTCAGTGGCCACCCCAAACCAAAAATGAATTATATTCACCTATAAATAGAATTAATTTTAGTATAAGGTGGCCAGTTATTGAAGTTATTGAAACCTTATACTAAAATGAATTCTGTTTATAGGTGAATAGGATTCATTTTTAGTTTAGGGCGGCCAGTTATTAAAAGTGGCCAGTTACTGGCGAATTACCCTACTTAGTAAGAAAAAGTGGCAATGCAAATTAGTAGTAGGGCTTACGGCGATATTTACATCGAAAGCTGCATTTTCGGCAGAAAGCAAGCCGCTTTGCCCAGTGATACTAGGGACCAATCTGAATGATTTCATCCGAGGAAACACAAATTTCATTCACTAGAATTCAAGATGGCGGACCTTTTCCAAAATGGCGGCTGCAATATTAAAAAAAATTATAGACACAAAACGGCTGAACCGATTTTAGTGATTGATATATCAATCAAATCTTATTGACACCTGTAATCGAATAAAAAGTATGGCATTTAAGAAATTAAAGATGGCGGCCGAATATTAAGAAAATTGTGTTTTCTTTCTTTAATTATTTTCCTTCTAATGAAAATAACAACAAAATATTCTATAATATGATCACATATTCTTTAATTTAAATGAAACCTGATAATATTATCTACAAAATAAAAAAATAATCTCAACAATCCGTAGAGTAGTTTTTGAACTATACGCATTTCAAAAAGCGCGTAACTGCCGTCCGAAACGGCCCGCTCGCGCGGCTCGCGTCAAAACTGAGAACTTTGATGATTTATAATGATGATGATGATAAAAAAAGAACTGGAAACATATTTACTGTATTTATTGAGCTATAAATAAATAACTAAATTGTATTTCCGCTTATTATTTGTGACCATCACGGGAAAAGGTATGGCGGCTGGCGCTTACGTCGCTTAGCACCGCAATAGTATTGGAGCGGCGTTCATAATAGCGTAAGCGCCATCCGCCCTAAGGTACCTATACCTGTGGGATCAAATTTATTCCTCTCTATCATCTTTGTCCGATGTGGTTGAACAGAAAGAAAAGAAAATTCGTATGAAATCAGAACAAAACATACCTATTATCATTAAATTAAATACCTATATAGAGATGAACTACGTCAAACTAACTTCCATCTATTTCAATGTGTGTAGTATTGAAATAGTAATGGAGGGGCGGGACAGTTTGATGTGGTTTATCTATAAGTACCTTTCGTTTTTGCAGCTGCCTTTTCATGTGCTGCATTGCACTGTACAGGGTAGACCCACCTTCCGACACGTGCAGCGCATTGGTTCGCAGCCTTTTTTACAGCCGCAATGCTCCAGATACGATAAGTAATTCACGCCATCTCCTTGGCATCAGACCATTGCGGTTCCCAACTGCCATTAGATGACTTCAAACCCCAAGAGGATGGCAATGGCACAGAGGCATCATCAATAATAAGGGCATATCACCCCATAAGTGGCCTTCTTGATATGTGAGACGGAGCTCGTGTTTATGTAATGCTGCCGGTGTTGTTGGGATGCTGGTTACCAATTTATTTTTAGTAGCAAATAACTCCTTGTGTACCAAGTTGACCGACGAATGTGCTATTTGTGGGTCATATAGGTAGCAGGTGAACTTTTCCAGCATAGCCATGATTTCTTCAGGAAGGCTTTGTTCTGCCTGATCTTTTGCGTGAAGTAAGATGCGGCCATCAGCTTCTTCCGCATGTGTTCCTATTCACAAGATCAGGCAGAACAGGGAATTAGGCGTATTTTGATTAGATCTTCCGATACAGATGTTTTGGTGTTATTGATATCATATCATCAAACTTAAATTGAGAGTGGCCTGCAAGAGTTATGGCTATTAACTGGGACTGCAAATAAACGCCGTTATGTCGAGGTTCATAAAATAGCAAATACTTTGGGTCCTGACAGATCAACCGCTCTTCGTGACTCTCACGCATCGTACTTCACGCAAAGGTCAGGCAGAACAAAGCCGTCCTGAAGAAATCATGACTATGCTGGAAAAGTTCACCTGCTACCTATATGACCCACGAATAGCACATTCGTCGGTCGACTTGGTACGCAAGGAGTTATTTGTTACTAAAAATAAATTGGTAACCAGCATCCCACCAACACCGGCAGCATTACATAAACACGAGCTCCGTCTCACATATCATGCAGGCCACTTATGGGGTGATATGCTCTTATTATTGATGATGCTTCTGTGCCATTGCCATCCTCTTGGGTTTGGAAGTCATATATAGTGGCAGTTGGGAACCGCAATGGTCTGGTGCCAGGGAGATGGTGTGAATTATCATATCTGGAGCATTGCGGCTGTAAAAAAGGCTGCGAATCAATGCGCTGCACGTGTGGGAAGGTGGGTCTACCCTGTACAGTGCAATGCAGCACATGCAAAGGCAACTGCAAAAACGAAAGGTACTTATAAATAAACCACATCAAACTGTCCCGCCCCTCCATTACTATTTCAATACTACACACATTGAAATAGATGGAAGTTAGTTAGGCGTAGTTCATCTCTATATGTATATTTAATTTAATTATATTAGGTATGTTTTGTTCTGATTTCATACGAATTTTCTTTTCTTTCTGTTCAACCACATCGGGACAAAGATGATAGAGAGGAATAAATTTGAACCCACGAGTATAGGTACCTTAGGGCGGATGGCGCTTACGCTATTATGAACGCCGCTCCAATACTATTGCGGTGCTAAGCGACGTAAGCGCCAGCCGCCATACCTTTTCCCGTGATGGTCACAAATAATAAGCGGAAATACAATTTAGTTATTTATTTATAGCTCAATAAATACAGTAAATATGTTTCCAGTTCTTTTTTTATCATCATCATCATTATAAATCATCAAAGTTCTCAGTTTTGACGCGAGCCGCGCGAGCGGGCCGTTTCGGACGGCAGTTACGCGCTTTTTGAAATGCGTATAGTTCAAAAACTACTCAACGGATTGTTGGGATTATTTTTTTATTTTGTAGATAATATTATCAAGTTTCATTTAAATTAAAGAATATGTGATCATATTATAGAATATTTTGTTGTTATTTTTATTAGAAGGAAAATAATTAAAAAAAGAAAACACAAATTTCTCAATATCCGGCTGCCATCTTTAATTTTTTAAATGCCATATTTTTTATTCGATTACAGGTGGCAATACGAATTGATTGATGTATCAATCACTAAAATCGGTGCAGCCGTTTTGTGTCTATATTTTTTTTAAATATTGCAGCCGCCATTTTGGAAAAGGTCCGCCATCTTGAATTCTAGTGAATGAAATTTGTGTTTCCTCGGATGAAATCATTCAGATTGGTCCCTAGTATCACTGGGCAAAGCGGCTTGCTTTCTGCCAAAAATGCAGTTTCTTTTCGCTAAGCTCTATCACTAAATTGCAATCAGTGAGGTGCGCGCCAGCGCGAGTACGGGCGCACCGCACGCGTCTGTGTGCGTGCATTACACATACAAATACAGTCTCTCACGCCGCGGTTACGCCCCGTCAGAGCGACGGGTATATTCAGCTTGAAATCTCAAAACTGACTTTTAGCTCAGCTCCCGTTTCGTCTTAAACTTTTCGATCGTTCGACCTCAAAAACATAAAAATCTGTTTAGTTTTTTAATTTTTAAACCTACGATGCCTCACACACATAGACAGATATGCCAAATAGAACGTTTTGTAAAAATTTATCCTTTGTGAGATAACTAAAGTTAGTATGATAACTAATACATATTTGAAACATATTTTGCAATCCCGCACAAGTTAGAAGAATAGTCCTAAAAATTAATTGTAAATCTATTTTTTTGCGACCCTAGCTGTGTTGGTAAATTGGTCGTCGTCGTAAATTTAAGAGTTGGACTCTTGTCGGTGTAGCTCTCTCCATTTGACTCTATCCAGGGCCGCCTCCTTGATTTCCTTATACGACATTACAGCTACCTTTTCTTTTATTTGTGTTATGTAGCTTATCCTCGGCCTTCCCCTTCCTCTCTTGCCTGCAATTTTTCCTTCTATTATGTTATTTATAAAAGCGTCATGTCGTATAAGATGACCAATCATTTTCCCTCTCCTACTCTCTATTGTCCTCAACAATTGCCTTTTCTCTCCTACTCTTTTTAACACTTCTTCATTTGTGATTCTTTCTGTCCATTTGATCTTTTCCATTCTCCGCCAACACCACATTTCAAACGCTTCTAGTAAATTGGTAATGGAACATAATTTAAACCAGTAAGGTAAACGTACGGTGTTCGAGGCGGTCCCAGTAGATGTCATCTTGAAACTTAAGTAGTAGTCATAGTAGTCATAGTATTGTATTCATAAACAATACAGGATTGTGTTTGAAAATACATTTTACACATACACCTAAACAAAAACAAGTAAATCAACACTTGAGACTATAAACAATATCGAACACTTCATCTACAGTATAAAAACACCCTCTCAATAAAAACAGTTTTAATTTGTGTTTTTAAAGATATTACTTTCTGATATTGTTTTAAGTTCTACAGGAAGTTTGTTAAACAATTTAACGGCCTGGTGTCTTACACAGTGTTCCTCTATTTTTGATGATGGACGGAAATTAACTTTTATATTTTTGGTGCGCGACACTTTACGCAACTCCTGTTCCTCATCAGTTTCAAATCTTGAGCTATGCTTAACGAGATCCGTGAGTAATAAGAGCACATAAAGACTAGGCACCGTTAAATAGAGGTGACAGAGGTGTCATCTATTGGGCATTAGCATGTCGAGCACAAGTCCGTACTTATACTAAAATACGTACTTATTTACGAAAAATCCTTGACTCAGTATAAAACTATAAAATTTGATAGCAACTGTTATCGCTTACGACTGCCACGGAACTGCCGGCGCTGACTGAATGCTTGTAACTTGTATACCAAACAACACGGCAGTTTACCAAACAATGTCATAGAAGAGAAATTGTTTTTGTAACACTTCTATAGTTTCCCACGAGTGCAATACAATAGTATGTAACGATACAAGTGCGGAAAGGAGGAAATTCGCAACGAGTGGAGATCAATTACAACACGATCGAGGGGAGTGCTTTAAGTCGAGACGGTAACTAGCACTATGCGTAATGTCGAAAATTCAAAGAGCCATTATGTACCGTAAAACGCTTTACGATACACGTGCGAATAGGTAATTCGCGACTCATATCGATTTAAAGCATTCCCTTCGGTCGTGTTTTAATTTATCATCACACGTTGCGAATTTCCTACTTTCCGCACTTGTATCGTAATAAACTATTATTAGTTACGGTGCTACCTTACCACCCTAGTGCGGTAATTGGCACAATAGGGAAATCCCTGCGACATACCTATACAAATTATCGGCAGTGACTTACTGCCCGATTTGACGTTTTTGTTTCTTCAAAACAAAAACGTCACTTTTGATACTGACGTATCTAATCCATATCGTTTCTAGATCTAATAATTGACGTATCTTAAAGTTCGAATCAGGCCGTTAATTTTGTACTGTAAAAAGATTATTGTTTAACGTTCTCCTTAAGTATTTAGTGTCCATTTATTTGTGTTTATCACAATAGTTATTGTTTCTGAGTTATATTTTCTATGCATTTAAATATATATATATATCATATGCTACATATACAAACTTAAATGCATAGAAAATATAACTCAGAAACAATAACTATTGTGATAAACACAAATAAATGGACACTAAATACTTAAGGAGAACGTTAAACAATAATCTTTTTATAGCATATCTATTGTATATCTAATCCGCTCTTGGCTGAATAGGTAACATTTTCTTTTGTTGACATAACAATAAAACTATATTTATGTACCTATCGTCGGCAAATTATAAGAATCCGCTGTTTACAAACGGCATCGGCATTTTACAAACGCCGAATTTACAAAGATTTTCGCTAAATAGATAGGTATAGTTAGGAAATCACTTACCGATTCTCGTTTCCTGACTTCTGACTCCATTTTGGAAACTTTCTAATCTAATTTAAAGGAACACTAAAAACACTAAGAATTCTGTTCACAATTCAAGGCTTGCACTTCTGCATAATGTTGCAGGATACTGAATGAAGCGCCATCTTTAATCTGAAACAAGAAACACGGGGATTAAGCGGCCATTCTGTGCAAATTTACCGGGTGTGGCCTGTAACACGAGCAAATAATTAAAACATAGATTGTACTCCTCAAACGGTGACACGTGACACTTTTGTTTAATAACTTTTAAAAATTATAAAGTATTTAGACTATTTTTCATACAAAATAAATATTATCTTCAATGGACGCCATCGCCACGCCATATCATTGTGATTGACATTGCTTGTCAAGCCTTAAACATAACAAAATTCGCAATACACCTTTAAAGTGTATTAAAAATCAAACTACAAGTTATTTTCAAAAGTCGCTGATCAGCAGTATATATGAGGAGTACAGCCTACAGTTAATTTTTTTGCTCATATTAAAGGCCACACCCGGTATGCCTACGTCTATAGAGTTCGACCAAGAAAAGTCTGCATCGATTTTGATAGCCCACGCAGTGCAGATGTTATTTATACGTCATCATTATAGAAGTTTGGCGTTTAAAATAACTTTTGCACTGCGTGGGCTATCAAAATCGCTGCAAACTTTTCTTGGTCTAACTCTATGTAATATAAGTTACGTTTTTTTCACAGGGTTTTTTAAAGCACGCTTGCTCCACCTATTTTAGTTTAACAACACATTATTTGCGAGAGATACTACACAACACCCACGCTTCGATCTACATAACTAATACAACTTATGAGAGTAATGAGCTTGTCATCTTTCATCTATCTTAATCAATTTTTTTTATTCAACAATGTTCTTATAGAGGCTCAAATATTTTTTCTCCCAAGTTAGTACCAGTTTTTTCACGTTTATTTTACATATTCTACCGGTATCGATAGATCTACAGAACAAAAAACTATTAAATTCATTTTATATTCTACCTACTCTCTCGTTCCATCTATCATCTTATTTTTAATACGACGGCTGAGGCAAACAAGAACACGGCTCACCTGAAAGCGGTTACCGTAACCTATTGGCGCTTGCGACCCCATATGTCACATGCTCGTTTCCGACCCTTTAGAAACCCGTAGACCGGATCACTGATTGGTCGAGCTAGCGCGAGTGAGATATTCCGTTCACTCCGCTCGGGAGTGAACGATTGCCGTATATAAACTCCAGCACCATTCGCTCCAGCCCCCTTCTGCTCTGCCTTCGATATAGAAATATATACTTCGTTTTTTTTAGCATTAGAAATTAGGTAAACAATCTTGATGTGTCTTTTAATTGAAAAACACATTTTAAAAATAAGTTACGGCAAATATGTAACAATTATGAATCTAATACGATAATTTATATTCTTCTGCTTTCATAAGTAATAGTTATTGATTTTTAAAAAGCGTTTTTCAACTAAAAGACAAGCTAAGATCGCTTACCTTCTTTGAAGTTCTTTCTAATGCTAAAAAAACGAACTATAGACTACGCCCCTGTACATTACGTTAATAGCGACCATGTAAGTCATAACCACATCACATCACGCAATACATAGATTCTCCGATACTAGTCTTATTCTGATCTACACCACCCGTTAGAACCCCGAAACCCAAACACTCCTTTACGGTTACCATCAGTTTGTCACTGACATAAACGCCGTCGAGAACGTAATTTACTTTCTATACATCTCGCTCGCATATTAGTGCAAACGGGATGTATAGAAAGTAAATTACGTTCCCGACGGCGTTTATGTCAGTGACAAACTGATGGTAACCGTACTTGTTTAAAGAGCTCCATATGTGTACTCCTTCGAGAAAATCTAAAACTATATGGAGTAGAAAGAAAGTAAGATTGTCTTCAATAAACTCCAATCATCTTAAAATGTTTTTATGATATGATATTAAACCTTTAATGTTTTTTGTTAACCATTTATGAGTACAAATGGCGGAATAGCGGCAAGACATTGCATAGCTAATGGACTTAAGGACTTAATGCCTTAAGGCATTCTCTCATGTACCAAAATGTGGGGCGACATTTCCCGCCCTCTAAAAAAACGGGAACCACTTTATTAGTGAAAAGTGTAACATATTTAAAATAACACAAAATATAAATATTACGAGTATTATACACCGTGTTTTTATTGAATTCCGTTAACTTCGGGGTATGGTTAAGTACGTTCAAGAAAACTAAATGGCATAGTTAATGGCATAAAAATTTTTTTTTTGCTTTTTTTATAAAAAAAATTTTTTTTTTTAAGTAATTAAACGTAGCATATAGCGTTGTTGTAACACGGGCATTACATTTAACTCGACCAAACAATTGAAATCTGTGACATATCAATGTCATTTCGAACATCGATCGACCGAGATTGTAGGTACAGTCAAGGAATTTAAATTCCGACCCATTTCGTACTTTGTCACAGTGACAATCAATATGAAAGCCGCTAGAGACCTCATACGGTTGTCACTGTGACAAAGTACGAAATGGGTCGGAATTTAAATTCCTTGACTGTACTTAAGTTTAGTAGCAAATGTATGAACTGTTTCTAAACACTAATCAATATGTATACCGGGCCTAAGGCAAGTGTACACGCTTGTAGAGGCCATATAGGAAAAAAATAAATTATTGATTATCTCCGAAATAGACTTAATTAGAATATCGGTGTCTTTGAAAAAGTTACTTAATTTAAGCTCAGGAATGCACCCTTGAAATTAACGGAAATCAAAAAAAACACGGTGTATTTGCAGAGCTTATGACAGTTTCGCGTTTTCGTAAGCCCTGTTATCAGAGTTTAATCTTTGGTAGGCACCAGAATGTCTTATCAATCACAGTCCAATAAAAATGTTTTACATCTATTGCTATGACTTCTGTCCACGTGTCCCAAGCCCACATACTACCTTTGATTCGGTTAAATTATGTTCTAATGTATGGGCAAGAAAAACAAATTATAGCCAGCATTCAATGAATGTAGTATGATACCTTTGGGTATGGTGCTTTACGCACACTAGCGTCCCTCCCCCTCCCCCTGACGCAACCCCCCCTTTTAGCTTGAAATATGTCCCGGTTTACGGTTTTTTTTAATTTTTGAGAAAAGTATTAGAGTTAGGAAAAAAGTGTCAAGGTAAGAAATAATCCTTAATAAATTTTAAACAAAAAAGGTTATATACAACTTTTTGGTAAGACTCACCATATTCATGTATTAACTTGTTGAAGTTCAATATAAGTTAGTACGTGATAGTACTGAAATAAAACTAATACGGAGAATAAGCTTGCAAGCTTATTCTTCGTGAAGATTTCTTTCAGTACTGTCACGTACTATGTTATAATGAACTTCAACAAGTTTTTCAACGGTAAAATTTTGTCGAATTTCATCTAGCTAAAACATCAATATGGTGCGTCGTATCAAAAAAATGAATATAACCTTTTTTGTTAAGAATTTAATAGGGAACATTTCTTTCATTGACACTTTTTTCCTATATTGTATACTTTCCCCAAAAAACAAAAAACACTCTCAACCGGGACATATTTCAAGCTAAAAGGGGGGGTTGCGTCAGGGGGAGGGGGAGGGACGCTAGTGTGCGTAAAGCACCATACCCAAAGGTATTATACTACATTCATAGAATGCTGGCTATAATTAGTTTTTCAAAAAACACAATTTGACCGAATCACTTATCGCATTCGAATCCAGCGCAGTGCAAAAGCACATTCGAGAAATTAATTAGAGATTCACTAGATATGAAATAGTACCGATATGTGACGATCCACGGCAAAAGGTACCATTGCCCCGGCTGAATATTGGAGCTGCGTTAATAATAGCGTAAACGCCAGCTGCTATAAGGTACCTTTTGCCGTGGAACGTCACATATCTGTACTATTTCATACCTAGTGAATCTCTTATTCATTTCCCGAATCGAGCCGTAAGTGGGCCGATTTTGTATAAGGTGGTGCTCGACATGCTAATGCCCGATAGATGACACCCTGCTGTCACCTCTATGGACAATGACTTTTAAGTTTCAAGAGATGACGTACTGGGAACCGCGTCGAGCACCAAGCTACCACCTCCTTAGTTGGTGTCATTTATTCAGTATTTGGATTATATTTGGCTGGTTTGAAAAGCATTCCGGGCGGGATAAATATTAAATCACAATTTGCTCCGAAATAAAATGTATTCAGGTATGTAAATTTCCGCGCGTTGCAAAAACACCATAGGTACTTTTTCGTGAGGGGGGGGGGCACAGATTACCAGTTCGCCGGACGATATCAGCCTGTCTGAACTTGTGCTTATAATGTACAATTGTTCAGAATAAGAAACTCTCCAAGTTTTATTGAAATCAGACGAAAATAAATTCGACAACCAAATGAAAACGGGCCCCTATTATACTTCGTTTTTTTTAGCATTAGAAATTAGGTAGGTAAACAATCTTGATGTGTCTTTTAATTGAAAAACACGTTTTAAAAATAAGTCACGGCAAATATGTAACAATTATGAATCTAATACGATCATTTATATTCTTCTGCTTTCATAAGAAATAGTTCAATTAGTGAGAAAATTATAGAATTAGTTCAATTTTCTCGCGCCGTCATCACTTTAGCTTAGATATAGACAAAGACGGTTTGTACTCAATATTACTCTTTCTAGGTATACATTTTAACAACTTTGATATCTAAGGATAACTGCCGTTGAGAAATAGCAGCTAGCAGATATTACGAAAGCAAGTCACGAGAACGTAAACACACACCAAGATATCTTAATACATAAATAACTATATTTATACGAGTATAAGTAATGCGCGTAGCGAACACATGTGTGTGAAACTTGAGGAAAACGAAGAAAATTTGTTATTTGAAAACATGGTACTGTTATTTCCATGGCAGCAAACTAAAAGCCGGTTAACCGTACGTCCTTCACGCTATCGAATGAAATGCAATGAAATTTTAGGTGCTACAGCACCTATAGAAATCCCTGAACTGATAATCGTGATTAGATTCCAAAAACAGTAAGACAATGTTGCCACTGCAATAATTTGTAATATATTGTTTGTAAAATAGTAAATTCCTTTTTATAAATAAACACGTTAAGATAATTTAATTATTGGTAATTTTGCTCCTACGATTTAAAAAAGTACTTTTATTTACTTATTTTTACATAAATAGAAGACGCGCCAGTAAATACTAAAAAGTGGCAACATTGTCTTACTTTTTTTGGAATCTAATTACGATTTTCAGTTTTAGAAATTGTTTATTTGGTGTTGAATATATGCTCGACTTGGCGGGGGCACTGCCGTGCCCCCAGATACAAGCTTAACCTATAATTCAAATGTCTTATTCTAAATCAAGATACCAATACGGATGCCAATCAGCATATGCCGACGATTAATGTCCTGCGCTGATTTTAAAGGGCAACGAATACCAATTAATTTAAAAACTAATTTCAACCCTGGTAAAAAAACTTTTTTTTTTATTATTATGAATGGGCTTACTCATGGCCACAGACTAGCCGAGGCGTAGACGTGGCCTACGATGGAGCGAGCTCGCCCAGCATTTCGGGCAACTGATTTCAAAATTAGTAATCAAAATTTTTTGTGCATTCCACTAAATTTGTCCTCGTGTGTATATTGTATGTATACTAGTCACTTTTGTAACTATTTTAAAGGGGAAGTAAAATGTATAAATAAAAATAATATAAGTACGGTCTAATAGCGAAGAGTCTCGACCGACATCTTGAGAGACTCTCGCTAGGTGGTTGGATCAAGGGTCAGATGCAGAAGGCGGTGATCTTGGACACGGCGCGGATAGTCCGCCGGTTCCTCTCTCTGCGGCCCTGACCACCGGCAGCTTGGGCCCTGCCCCGCTGCTGGCGGCACCCTAGGTTAGGTTTTTTATAATGTGTTTATACTTATTTTTTGTTGTTTTTTATGTGTTTTTGTATTTTACTTTTATATTCATGTTATAAATGACCTAGCCTAAGAAGAAAAATAAATAAATGGATATAAGTACTAATACTTCAGCCTATTATATAGGTATAGGTCGTGTATAGAGCTAGACCAAGAAAAGTCTGGAACGATATTGATAGCATACGCAGTGAAAGTGTTATTTAAAAACGTCGTTTCATAGATGTTTGACGTTTAAAATAACACTTGCACTGCGTGTGCTATCAAAATCGTTGTAGACTTGAGGTCTAATTCTACCTAAGTTATGTCCCACTGCTGGGCACAAGCCTTGCCCGACATGGATTTGGATAATTGGGCCCCATGAGAAAAGTAACGATACGAAACGTAAATCCTAGTAATGAACCGTAAAATGGTAACAAACATGTTATTGTAAAGTTACCTGTGATTCCGGTGCGCCCGCGATTACTACTGCTCTTGACTTAATTATGCCTTGATAAGATAAAACTAGCAATTTGCTTTCGCGTAGTGATGGGTAAACATATATTTGGCTACAAATATAATGACCACCAAAAAATACTTTGGTACCCTAAATAAAAAAATCATGCTTACCAAAAAAAATTACTGAACACCAAAAAAATAAGGCCTAAAATTACAAATGTACCACCATTTTAATTACGACTGCACTTCAAATTGTATTCGAATACCAAATATATTGAATGATTACCAAAAATCATTAATGATCACCAAATCTTGAAGACCAAATAAATGCGATATTTTCACCTAAATAAACCACTGTGATACCAAAAAATTTATACATATTACCAAATAAAGTAAAATGATGCCAAAATTACTAGCCCCTCCCGCTCAACCCCCGTACCCCATAACTTAGGTAGGCATACTTAAATGCTACTAGAAAAGTATGTTAGGTTAGGTTTGTACTGCTATCAGTTAAGTGGGCTAGGTTAACACTGCGACCCTTACCGAAACGAATTGCTACTAGAAAAGTGGGTTAGGTTAGGTTTGAACTGCGACCCTTACAGAAAGGAAATGCTACTAGAAAAGTGGGTTAGGTTAGGTTTGAACTGCGACCCTTACAGAAACGAAATGCTACTAGAAAAGTGGGTTAGGTTAGGTTTGAACTGTGACCCTTACAGAAACGAAATGCTACTAGAAAAGTGGGTTAGGTTAGGTTTGAACTCCGACCCACACAGAAACGAAATTCTACTAGAAAAGTGGGTTAGGTTAGGTTTGAACTGCGACCCTTCCAGATAAGAAATGCTACTAGAAAAGTGGGTTAGGTTAGGTTTGAACTGCGAACCTTACAGAAACGAAATGTTACTAGAAAAGTGGGTTAGGTTAGGTTTTGAACTGCAACCCATACAGAAACGAAATGCAACTAGAAAATTTTGCTTTGCTTTAATAGGATAGCAAGATTTAAAAATTTGGTTATAATTTTACATTAAAATGGAGTTCTAATTTTGGTGGTCATTTACTATTTTTGGGTTTACAATGATTATTTTGGTGTCATTTTATTTAATAGGATAGCACGATGTAAAAATTTGGTTATCAATTGACATTAAATTGGGGTTTGAAATTTGGTAATTATTTACAATTTTTGGGTTAATAATGATTAATTTGGTGTCATTTCCTTTAATAGGATAGTAAAATGTAATAAAATTGGTAATCATTTCACATTAAAATGGTGTTATAATTTTGGTGATCATTCATTATTTTAGGGTGGTAAAGTAGATTTTTTTGGTATTAAATTTTATTAAATCTGGTGATCAGTTAAATAGCAGCCTTTTTATTTTATTAGTATTAATTTTATTTTCGGCAAAGTGGAGAAGACTGCATGAGCAGGAAAGCGGACCCTGGCGCTAGGCCGGGAAAACGCTAGGTCGAAAGAGGAGTATTAATTTTATTTTGTTTGTAGTTTTAGTTTATTTTAATAAGTTATTTTATATTCAATATGTACATATTATTATTGAACATATACGGGGTCATTTTTGGACCGTGAGCCATATTGTCCGAGGTGATTAGGTAGGCCATACTGAACAACTTTTTCTAGGGGACCAACTTCGAAGAAAGAGGAGTATTAATTTTATTTTGTTTGTAGTTTTAGTTTATTTTAATAAGTTATTTTATATTCAATATGTACATATTATTATTGAACATATACGGGGTCATTTTTGGACCGTGAGCCATATTGTCCGAGGTGATTAGGTAGGCCATACTGAACAACTTTTTCTAGGGGACCAACTTCGAAATCACAATTTTTTTTGGCCGTTTCATACATTTTGGTCGAGTGGAATGTCGACGTTTTCTATGGGAAGGCCATTTTTTTTTTGGGATTTCGGGGTTGGTCCCATAGAAAACGTTGTTCAGTACCGTAAAACGGGGTGAGTAGGTTTCGCGGGGAGAGGTGGGTTATGAATGGGGAGAGAAGGTTTGAGAGGGGGGTGAGAAGGGATTTTAAGGCTACTGCTACAAAAATAATGTATTCCAATTTAAAATGGAGCTATAGTAATACGCATAATAAAAAAAATCGATCCAACAGCCTTCCAAAATCGTCTTTGTATGAAAACCCCTCTCACTCCAAATACGAGGCACTACGGGTGAGGTGGGGTTTGCTTTTTATCGTCAAAGTTATGAAATGGAACTACCCAAAATGAAATACAAACGGCCGGAACACTTATTATATACACCATTCAGTTTTCATATGTAAAAATAAAATGTTATCGAGGTTTAAATTTCAGTTTTGACCCTACTCACCCCATTTTACGGTATGACCTACCTAGTCACCTCACACAAGATGACTAACGGTCCAAACATGACCCTGTAAAGTAGAAAAGTAACAAATAGTCAACTTTTAACAATTTCGTCGTCTCAAGAAAAGCCTTGGTCGATCTACACGGTGTCGCTTTGTATCAAACGAAGGTCAATAATCGGACATCGCAAATTTTATACCATTTTCGGTGCAGCGGAGTGGTGTTAACGGAATTGGTACTATAAACTATTTCAACCCTAATGATTAATAGGTACGTACGTTACAGGTACAGAAGGATATGATGTCACGATCCTCAGTATTGAGGGACCGACTGAAGAAGACGTTAATATTAACTTTAATTTACCTACCATTTCAGTTGGAGTGACAAATAATATGGGCTTATGTGTGAAATAAATGATAAAAAAATAAGTTCAAAAACTAAAACCCGACTACTGCAAATCGCGCTCTAAAAAGTATGAAACAAGATAGAATTCTTATCTAATTATCAAGCAGGAAATATTATAAATGTTACAATTTTTTTTTATAAATAAATACAACGTAATATAATTTACTGATTTTTTTTATATATTTACAGAGATTCAGAGGATCGCCGTGGTCGTATGCCACATTACTTTTAAGTTTATAATCGTGGCATACGACCACGGCGATCCTCTGAATCTCTGTAAATATATAAAAATCAGTAAATAATATTACGTTGTATTTATTTATAAAAAAAATTGTAACATTTATAATATTTCCTGCTTGATAATTAGATAAGAATTCTATCTTGTTTCATACTTTTTAGAGCGCGATTTGCAGTAGTCGGGTTTTAGTTTTTGAACTTATTTTTTATTTAATTAATTTTGGGGTCATGATTTCGTTACTAACTTTTTGAAGTCACTTTATATTACTTTTGCGAAGGCGTCCTCAGTACAGAAATACACGCAGAGCGCCGCCTATATCGGGCTACGCCCGACTCTTTTAGTATGACGGCGCCGAAGGCGCCCGGATTTGGAACGCGTACGTCGGGCTACGCCCGACTCTTTTAGTATGAGGGCGCCTTCGGCGCCCGGCTTTGGAACGCGTACGTCGGGTTACGCTCGACACTTTTAGTATGAGGGCGCCGAAGGCGCCCGGCTTTGGAACGCGTATGTCGGGCTACGCCCGACTCTTTTAGTATGAGGGCGCCGAAGGCGCCCGGCTTTGGAACGCGTATGTCGGGCTACGCCCGACTCTTTTAGTATGAGGGCGCCGAAGGCGCCCGGCTTTGGAACGCGTATGTCGGGCTACGCCCGGCTCTTTTAGTATGAGGGCGCCGACGGCGCCCGGCTTTGTAACGCGTATGTCGGGCTACGCCCGACTCTTTTAGTATGAGGGCGCCGAAGGCGCCCGGCTTTGGAACGCGTATGTCGGGCTACGCCCGACTCTTTTAGTATGAGGGCGCCGAAGGCGCCCGGCTTTGGAACGCGTATGTCGGGCTACGCCCGGCTCTTTTAGTATGAGGGCGCCGACGGCGCCCGGCTTTGTAACGCGTATGTCGGGCTACGCCCGACTCTTTTAGTATGAGGGCGCCGAAGGCGCCCGGCTTTCGAACGCGTACGTCGGGCTACGCCCGACACTTTTAGTACGAGGGTGCCGAAGGCGCCCGGCTTTGCAACGCGTACGTCGGGCTACGCCCGACACTTTTAGTATGAGGGCGCCGAAGGCGCCCGGTTTTGGAACGCGTTTGTCGGGCTACGCCCGACTCTTTTAGTATGGGGGCGCCGAAGGCGCCCGGCTTTGGAACGCGTACGTCGGGCTACGCCCGACACTTTTAGTATGAGGGCGCCGAAGGCGCCTGGTTTTGGAACGTGTTTGTCGGGCTACGCCCGACACTTTTAATATGAGGGCGCCGAAGGCGCCCGGCTTTCGAACGCGTACGTATCTTGTAAAAAATTGACCGTTTCATACTCGTACATTTTGGCTGATCAGGACTTCTATACCTATTCACGTTATAAAATGTTGCAGGACATTAAAAAAACACCATGTACCTATAGCAGCCAAACAAATTTCTTTTGCAAAAACCTTCTTGTATCGCCGTAGTCGCGTAACACGCGGATAGAATCCAGAGCGCTTGTAGATTCATAGTTCGAATCACCTAACCGATAAATTAATGTTTTATCTGGCGCATGCAAGCAAAGCCGGGTGCAAAAGCTAACAATATTTATATATTTGAAATGTGCTAATTGAGCTCTTTCCAATGATGTATAACACATCATCATTACTTAATTTTAGTTTTTTGGTTCGTGACTTTATGACCTGTAGAGGGCGCATTGTTCATTTTTTTGTGACGCCATATAGCCTATAACCAGCGGACGATTAAGACGATTCGAATGACACATCGTTTGTTAAAATATAATAAGTACTTTAGAAGTTATGAGGGAACAGATGAACATACATACATACATACATACATACATACATACCCACATACATACCGGTCAAAATCATAACCCTCCTTTTGCGTTGCCGTAGTCGGGTAAAAAGAAGTAAGTATGTAAGTATACATTCTTACAGCTAATTATGCGTAAAGTTAGCGTAGTCAGAGTCTACGAAATTTCAAAGAATTCTGTTGTAAAACAAAACAATGTATTAATGAAAATTAAATTACAGAAGAATTCTACAATCGACAAAAACTAGGTAGGCACCTATTAAAATTATCGACAAAAACTTCAAACTGTTTTATTTCTTGACAGTTTATCAATAAGTTTGGTACAACACTAGGTATACACCTACTGTTAATCCCAGGGAGTCTTTAGCTTTAGGGGGCAAGGCTCGGCGTCACATGTTGCGTACTGACATATAGATAAGTGTGCCGGCTTGTGATAAGACATGTAGATTAATGTTATGCGGAATTTTAGGCAGGTCAAAGGAGTAGTGTCAGCGATATAAGAATATACCGGGTGTGGCCTGTAATACGAGCAATAAACTGAACTGAACTCCTCATACCGAACAACATTAGTTCAGCGACTTTTAAAAATAACTTGCGTTTTGATTTTTAATACACTTTAAAGTTTAATACTTTAAATTTAAATAAAACGCAATGAATTGCGAATTTTGTTATGTTTAAGAGTCGGGACAAGTAACGTCAATCACAATGATAATGACGTCCATTGTAGATAATAGAAATCTAAAGACTTCATAATTTTTAAAAATTGTTTCAACAATAGGTGTGTGCGCCATCTATTCGAGAATGACTTTTTCTTGATTTTTTGAGGCACGTTTTTTTCTTATACTTTATTTATCTTATACGGAGTTATATACTCGTATATCTCTTGTATGGCTCATCACTACACCGCGTACATCACAGAAGGCGCATATTGCGTTGTCTATTGTGTGATGGTCAAGGTCGGTGATATAATTATAACAGGTTTGATCAATAGCGATGGGGCACATTATTACAAACATATTGTAGGTCTTGTATAATTTTCGTACTAACAGAAATGTGCAGAACATTCTCACAGCTTCCAAAATTTCTGGAAACTTTCATAGTAACGTTCTCAAGAATATTTGATCAACAATTTACATATTTAGCCGATGGTCCTGGGTTCGAATCCCGGTAAGGGCAATTATTTGTGTGATGAACACAATTATTTGTTTTCTATCTATATAATACATATGTATTTATTTATATAAGTATGTAGGTATATCATCGCTTAGCACCCATAGTAGCTTAGCTTAATTTTGGGGCTAGATTGATTTGATCTGTTAGATGTCCTCTAACATTTATTATTTATATATTATTTATTATTTTGTCTTATTTATTCAATAATATATGAAAGTAAATCCCATAAATCATTAATAACACCTTATCAGTAGATTAATAATGCGTATATTAAAATTCCTAATTATTGTAGCTATCTAATAAAAACACGTGAATGATAAGATATTGACTATCTGTGAGCCAAATCATTGAAATTAGGATTAATTATCTTTGACGTAGGTAATCGAATTCAAATTCCAAACAAAGCATTGAACTATTGTTACTACATATGGAACTAGCACGGAGAACCAGTATTTTGCGCCATGAGTTGTTGTTGTTTTGACAACAAACAGGGACCCACTGATTAACAGTCCGCCGGACGGTATCGGCCTGTCAGTTAGAACAAAACTTTGACAGTTCCGAACAACTGACAGGCCGATACCGTCCGGCGGACTGATAATCAGTGGCCCCCTAGCGGAGCGTGAATCGGCTCGATTCGGGAAATTAATTAGAGACTCACTAGATATGAAATAGTAAAGATATGTGACGTTCCACTGCAAAAGGTGCCATATGGCGGCTGGCGCCGCGATTCGGTAAATGAATTAGAGATTCACTAGTTATGAAATAGTGAAGATATGTCACATAACGCCGCAATAATTTTGGAGCGGCGTTAATAATAGCGTAAGCGACAACCGCCATAAGGTACTTACCTTTTTTCGTGGGACTTCACATATCTTTACTATATCGTATCTAGTTAATCTCTAATACATTTCCCGAATCGCGCCGTATTATTTATTCTGTGGTTTATTACCTACTGTATCTAACTGTAAATGTATGTACCTGCTATTTTTCCCACAACGTTAAATACTACATAAAACCTACCTCAGTTACCGTATATTGAAGATTAGAGTCTGGCTAGCCAAAAATTGTTGACAGATATTTCGTTGTTGTATCACCAATTGTCTATGATTAAAAAAAAGCTAAAAGTGAGTTGTCAATTTATGTCATTCATTCAAATTGTTTGCGGTTTATAAGGGGTTTATTGTAAATAATATTAATAATTTCTATACTGAGTGATGTTCGCAAACTATTATTTAAGCTCGTAAATAATTACGACAATGTGCGAAGTCGACGTGTAGCGTTGTATAACGAAAAACTGCAATGTTTATAACTCCTAACCAAATGTAAACAAATTAGGAGGTTGGTGCTCTATAAATATTTTGATACTTTAAGTACTAGTTCTAACATTTGCCTATTACTTTGATTAAGTACGTGAATTTATTAATGCCTGAATCTCATAAATAGGACAAGTGTATAAAAAAACGGATAAACTAAAAGTTCTGAAAAATATCTATAAAATCTAAATATTGGAACGTAAACATATGTGTTTGTTGTTGACTGTACTTTAAATAGTGGTAGAAATTATGTAAGCTGACTTTGAGTGCACGTAAACTTTTATTTAGCTTATTTCCATAGGTACCTTACTTGTGCACAGAATACCAAAAATATTATCTAGTATCAAAACTATAATTCCTACTAAGCAAAGTGTGACCAGCCCAAGATTTTTTGAATTTCCCGCCAATAATTTAGGTAAAATTTCAGTAGCCAGACTCTATCTAAGAATTTAATCCGCGTGAATGCCCGCATTACCCCATCAATGCGATTTCCAATTCTAGACATTACGTAATACGATTCAATTTAGATCGTGTAAAAGTAGAGGTAAGACACAATTTGTATGCAAGAGTGACAAGGATATCGAAGGATGTGAATGAAAAGTAAAAGTAGGTCTTCCGTTTGACATACCTACTTTACATATAAGGTAGGTATAGTCAGCTATTATTTTAAAGCACGCGATTATTTAAAAAATATTATTTCAACAAAAAGTTTTTTAGAAACCTTAACCTCATTTTTAAGGACCTGTATAAAAACTTTTTTCAGTGTGGAGTAAAAACAAAAAAACAAAATACATAAAATAAAATATAACTCACCCCCTCCTCCCCCAATAAGTCCAAATTTATGCAGTAACTAAGCTTTGTATTCAAATATTCAAAAACTATAGGGCAATGATTCTATTTTTTTATAGTTAGGTACCAATAAATAAGAACAAGGAATAGATTTATATAAATGACGTACTTAATTACAGATTGCAATAACTCTTTACAAAATTAGAAAAACTGTCAACGTCCGCATTGTTTTAAAGTACAATTATATATTACTTTTAAATTATGTTTTAATTGGTATATACGTCTTCAAAGGTTAAATTGAGCATGTTATGAATATGTAAGTAGTTTCTTAAGTTGTTGTTAAAAGATATTTTATTGTTGTATAAAATCTACCGCGGATGGAGTATCGAGACAAACCTTACTGGTTTAACGATACTTTTGTAATTAAGCTTAGATATTGTGTTGTAATTACCTGAAAATAAATAATAAAATAAAATAATAAAGGTATTTCAAGCGTCTCTTACGATCTTACTAATGATCGTCAAGTATCTAATAAAAAAGACACTATGTAATATATTCGATATTACATAGTAATTTTCATATTATTACTCATTTAACCTCTAGTCTACTCACTCATACGTATATAACTAGCAACTAGCGACCCGCTCCGGCTTCGCAGGGGTTACACAAAACCACAGACCAACCCCTAGCAAATTATACACCTACTCTATTAACCGCAAAAACCGCATGAAAATCCGTTCAGTAGTTTTTTAGTTTATCGCGAACATACACACAAACAGACAGACGCGGCGGGGGACTTTATTATAATTTACGTCAAGTTTGAAATTCATTTATATGACTCGTCCTTCTTTAGGTCATGGATTTACATATACTTACCTAATTATATGTATCAAATTTCAACTTAATCGGTCCAATAGTTTCGGAGGAGATGGCTGTAACTGACGGACAAACAGACAGACAGACAAACGAGAGATCCTATAAGGGTTCCATTTCTTCCGTTTCATTCGGTCTTTTGAGGTACAGAACCCTAAAAACTAGTAAATTATATCGTAAACAAGGAAAATTAGTTTAATAAAAACTACTATATACCTATATTTTTGGCTCGTATTTCACCTTGAAATTCAAATTGAAATTGAAGTTCTATTTTCGTTACACATTTAATTTCGACTAACACCAATAAAAGGTACAAGTGTACGTAAAAAACACTTAGATTTATGTTTCTGAACGTAACAAAATTAACTTTTTTTAAAGTTTGCGTTTGTCAAGTGTTTTGGCGCGAACGTCCGCGTGCGTGCCGTTCTGAATATCGCGAGGGACTAAAGAAAAAGATCGCACGAATGGTTTGAAGGATGTCTTGTTAATTACAATAATTACACTTATTTTTAGGGTTCCGTACCCAAAGGGTAGAAACGGGTATTACTAAGGCTTCGCTGTCTGTCTGTCTGTCCGTCCTTCTGTCTGTTACCAGGCTGTAACTCATGAACCGTGATAGCTAGACAGTTGAAATTGTCATAGATGATGTACCTATTTCGGTTGCCACCATTAACACCAAATACTATAAAAACAATACAAAATTAATATTTAAGTAGGGTTCCCATTGGTTCCCATACAACAAACGTGATTTTTTGCAGTTTTTTGCATAATGGTACGGAACCTTTCTTGCGCGAGTCCGACTCGCACTTGGCCGGTTTTTTATTTCAATCTTTATTGCAAAACAAATAATTACTTGTACAATACGTGGACTTAACGCTATAGAGCATTCTCTGCCAGTTAAGCAGATAAGTAGTAGATGTAGGCTTTTTAATGGTTATTTTTAAATTCAAATCGGCCATAAGACATAAAGGTACCTACCTACGTTAACAGCTATGTAAACAATTGTTGTGTGTCTTGTCAACATACGTATGTTACAGTCGCTAAAAATATATTCCAGTGGCGATGCGTCATATATTATGGCTCCTCTACACGATGGGCCATCATACTTACTAACGTGGGCCAGCGTGTAGAGAGGGCAGTGGTGTCGGGATGGCCTATGTCGCGGCGGGATGGAGATGGGATGGCCACGGTGTCGGTTTTTCGCCCGCACACAGGCGTGGCTCACTCCGCGATTTCGTCGCTTTGCTACAGGTAGCTAAAAGTACATCCGTTCGACCCCAATTTTGGGGAAAGCCATAAGCCGCGCGTAGCGCTATCGCCACCTAGCGGCCATATCTGTGCTGATCGTAATTAACAGACGTGTTTTGTTAGAGAGTGAGTCTTTTGTACCTAGTACTATTATTTATTCTGTGCCGCACATTAAAGATAGTGGGCCAGCGATGGTGCGTACGCATCTACACGTGACCTACTTATTCCATAGTGCGTGCTCTCAACCATTGCATGGCCATTTGGTCCAGCGCTTGGCCATCGTGTAGAGGAGCCATTAAATACCTATTCGTAGGGAAGCCAGAGCAAATTTGGGCTTTTCTTCGTGTAAAAGTATCTAATACCTGGCTGAAAATTAATGTGTCGTTTAAACCCTGACCAGTAATATATGATCATTGTCAAGAGGCCGCTGTTATTATTCTCATGTATAGGGTGACAGTTCAGTATAGTATGAAGAAATTAGTTCCGTTCCAGTAAAATTCCGCAATATGGCGCGTGGTCATATATCGTTAGATGTCGACTACGAAATAACTCGCGTTTTGCTAATGGCTCCTCTACACGATGGGCCAACGCCGGCCACTCCAAGGGACGCATTTATGCGTTAGAGGGAGCAAGTGATATTGCTATCTCATTCTACCGCATGACTGCGTCCCTTGGAGTGGCCGGCGTTGGCCCATCGTGTAGAGGAGCCATAAGAAAACTGATGTATGGACGAGTTACCACTTTTTCTTTACTTATTACCCGACTACGGCAACGCAAAAGGAGGGTTATGATTTTGACCGGTATGTATGTGGGTATGTATGTATGTATGTATGTATGTATGTATGTTCATCTGTTCCCTCATAACTTCTAAAGTACTTATTCTATTTTAACAAACGATGTGTCATTCGAATCGTCTTAATCGTCCGCTGGTTATAGGCTATATGGCGTCACAAAAAAATGAACAATGCGCCCTCTACAGGTCATAAAGTCACGAACCAAAAAACTAAAATTAAGTAATGATGATGTGTTATACATCATTGGAAAGAGCTCAATTAGCACATTTCAAATATATAAATATTGTTAGCTTTTGCACCCGGCTTTGCTTGCATGCGCCAGATAAAACATTAATTTATCGGTTAGGTGATTCGAACTATGAATCTACAAGCGCTCTGGATTCTATCCGCGTGTTACGCGACTACGGCGATACAAGAAGGTTTTTGCAAAAGAAATTTGTTTGGCTGCTATAGGTACATGGTGTTTTTTTAATGTCCTGCAACATTTTATAACGTGAATAGGTATAGAAGTCCTGATCAGCCAAAATGTACGAGTATGAAACGGTCAATTTTTTACAAGATACGTACGCGTTCGAAAGCCGGGCGCCTTCGGCGCCCTCATATTAAAAGTGTCGGGCGTAGCCCGACGTACGCGTTCCAAAGCCGGGCGCCTTCGGCGCCCCCATACTAAAAGAGTCGGGCGTAGCCCGACAAACACGTTCCAAAACCGGGCGCCTTCGGCGCCCTCATACTAAAAGTGTCGGGCGTAGCCCGACGTACGCGTTCCAAAGCCGGGCGCCTTCGGCGCCCCCATACTAAAAGAGTCGGGCGTAGCCCGACAAACACGTTCCAAAACCGGGCGCCTTCGGCGCCCTCATACTAAAAGAGTCGGGCGTAGCCCGACAAACGCGTTCCAAAACCGGGCGCCTTCGGCGCCCTCATACTAAAAGTGTCGGGCGTAGCCCGACGTACGCGTTGCAAAGCCGGGCGCCTTCGGCACCCTCGTACTAAAAGTGTCGGGCGTAGCCCGACGTACGCGTTCGAAAGCCGGGCGCCTTCGGCGCCCTCATACTAAAAGAGTCGGGCGTAGCCCGACATACGCGTTACAAAGCCGGGCGCCGTCGGCGCCCTCATACTAAAAGAGCCGGGCGTAGCCCGACATACGCGTTCCAAAGCCGGGCGCCTTCGGCGCCCTCATACTAAAAGAGTCGGGCGTAGCCCGACATACGCGTTCCAAAGCCGGGCGCCTTCGGCGCCCTCATACTAAAAGAGTCGGGCGTAGCCCGACATACGCGTTACAAAGCCGGGCGCCGTCGGCGCCCTCATACTAAAAGAGCCGGGCGTAGCCCGACATACGCGTTCCAAAGCCGGGCGCCTTCGGCGCCCTCATACTAAAAGAGTCGGGCGTAGCCCGACATACGCGTTCCAAAGCCGGGCGCCTTCGGCGCCCTCATACTAAAAGAGTCGGGCGTAGCCCGACATACGCGTTCCAAAGCCGGGCGCCTTCGGCGCCCTCATACTAAAAGTGTCGAGCGTAACCCGACGTACGCGTTCCAAAGCCGGGCGCCGAAGGCGCCCTCATACTAAAAGAGTCGGGCGTAGCCCGATGTACGCGTTCCAAATCCGGGCGCCTTCGGCGCCGTCATACTAAAAGAGTCGGGCGTAGCCCGATATAGGCGGCGCTCTGCGTGTATTTCTGTACTGAGGACGCCTTCGCAAAAGTAATATAAAGTGACTTCAAAAAGTTAGTAACGAAATCATGACCCCAAAATTAATTAAATAAAAAATAAGTTCAAAAACTAAAACCCGACTACTGCAAATCGCGCTCTAAAAAGTATGAAACAAGATAGAATTCTTATCTAATTATCAAGCAGGAAATATTATAAATGTTACAATTTTTTTTATAAATAAATACAACGTAATATTATTTACTGATTTTTATATATTTACAGAGATTCAGAGGATCGCCGTGGTCGTATGCCACGATTATAAACTTAAAAGTAATGTGGCATACGACCACGGCGATCCTCTGAATCTCTGTAAATATATAAAAAAAATCAGTAAATTATATTACGTTGTATTTATTTATAAAAAAAAATTGTAACATTTATAATATTTCCTGCTTGATAATTAGATAATAATTCTATCTTGTTTCATACTTTTTAGAGCGCGATTTGCAGTAGTCGGGTTTTAGTTTTTGAACTTATTTTTTATACATATTATAGTTCCCAACTCTATGGTCTTGTTAACCTTTTTTTTTATCTACTTTATTTTAAAAGGAACCTTTATCAAACGGGGACATGTCGGCTCCGTTGGGCCTCTACATTATATGAGTTTCAATAAATGTTATACTAGTTATCAAAAAAAATGTTACACTAATTTTGCAGTTTTAGACATTTTTCACTTGTTAACCTTGTAAACCAGCCATTTAGCGAATTCGAGAACGGCAAATTGTCAACTTCCTCGAATAACGTAAACTCTATGTATTGTCAAACTATTTCAATATGGAGTACGCGGAAATGTGCATGACCTGATAAAATCATATCTATACAGTCGTAAACAAATAACGCAAATCAGTCAATTATGCGTCAAGTCTAAAACCGAAGTGACATATTCGTCAGACATCAGAGAAATAAAGTATGGGGTACCACAAGGGAGCATCCTGGGGCCTCTATTATTTTTAATATATATTAACGACCTACCTAGAGCTATCGAATTCCCTATGGTCCTCTTTGCGGACGATAGTACCATAATTTTCTCGGCAGAAAACGCAAATATAGATATAAGTACTTATCAATCAGACATAAATAGGACATTAGGTACGGTAATTGCATGGCTTGATGAAAATAATTTAAAAATAAACTTTGATAAAACTAAAATAATGAGCTTTAAACAACGGACTAATAAAATGAATAATTTGACTGTAGCTTATAATGACCATATAATAGAGGAAACAAATGTGACAAACTTTTTAGGATTAAGAGTAGATAATAAGTTGACATGGGAAAATCAAGCAGAAATAATTTGTAATAAACTTAATAAATATTCTTTTGCTTTGTATAACTTACACAAGTTGGTAAACCAATCAGCGGTTCTAACATCATATCATGCCTATGTAACCTCAACATTACGTTACGGAATTATGTTTTGGGGCAATTGTTCTGATCGTGAGATGGTTTTCAAAAGTCAGAAAAAATGTGTTCGCGCCGTATGTGGTATCCCGCCAACTGACTCTTGTAAAGAACATTTCATTAGACTACGTGTACTGACTCTTCCATGCCTATATATCTACGAAATTGCATGTTATGTTAAGCAAAATAAAAATCAGTTCCAAACCTTCAATAGTGTACGTCAACAAGGAAAGATTAGCAATACCATCTCATTCAATACGGCATTATTATCTAAAAGTGTTTTTGGAATGGCATCAAGAATTTTCAATATTTTACCAAACAACATTTTAAATACAGATAACATAAAACTATTTAAGAAACGTCTGTTTACATTCTTATCAAACAAAGCGTATTACTCCATTGACGAATATAAAAGAGACAATAATTTAATTTAATGCAATATTTATTTAATGTTTAGAGTAAGGTAAGACTTATGCATGCAGTTTATTGTTAAACTTACCAACGCAAATAAATTTGTATACCCAATGCTGGTAAGACATAGTGATACTAAGTAATTAATTGTAACACCTATGTACCTATGTTTAACAAATAAAAATATTGATTGATTGATTGATTGATTGATTGATTGTAGGTAATGGGAGCCGTTTCCGTCATAACTATGAAACAATTATCGACTTTTGACACCTTGTATGTTAGGATGTTAGGTATAGTCAGGTGTAAAAATATGGGCTTACTTAAAAATATGTCCCACCGTTCTTAATTCGCTGACATAAAAGCTATGGGGCATATTTTTGAGTATGATGAGATTGATGAGTGCACCCATATTTTTACACTTACACCTTATTATATGTACAATGGGCGTTTTCAGAAATAAATATTAAAAATCTGATTCTTTCACATCTGGACGTTCTGGGCTCATTCTACTCAGAATCGACAGCATTCTCCATCCCACCATTAAAAAAAGATGTCCCAAAATGTCCATTCCATTACGTCACGTTTTAGTATGAAAAAAATTTTCACTTGTATGTGCTTGACGTAGTGGAGTGTACATTTTTCCTACAAATTTTTGGGACATTTTATTTATCATCAGAATTGAATATGCTAGTGATTCTGAGTTGAAAGAGCCCAAAAACACCGGGATCTATGAGAATCGGGTTTTCGATATTTATTTCTGAAAACGCCCACTTACTGTAGAGCTGCATAGATAACTGACCCCCCTGCAAACAAGTTATGACATGTCACCATCAATCATCTAGAATAGCCAAGTTAGAAAACTATTCTTTAGTCTTTCATAGGATTTTATCTTATCTTATCTTATTGTTTTCGGGGGCCCTTGCATGCACTTCGACACATAAGGATCAATTACCCCCTAGAGAAGATCCGTCAACTACTCAAGAACTTTTCCCACCTATCTTATTATTAAATCCAGCATATTTTCATATTAATCGGTTTCTAAGCTAAGCTTAAGCGTAAGGAATAACAAACAGACAGACGGAGATACTTTTGTATTGATAATATAAGTAGGGATTAAGGTCATAGGGTTAACAAAGTTCCATTCTTGAGAATTTTTTTAAAAATAAAATAAAATAAATATTAATAAGATAAAATCAAACGCCTTTAGTTTTTACGAGCAATATCTACGATACCCACATTTATAATAATAATAATAATAACCCCGCGGGGGCAGCTTGTGGCGAGCTGACGGTGAGTGGCGACACCGCGGACCCCTATTCCAGAGGGCCCTGTCATCTGGCCCTCGCCTCTGTGCTTGCCTTGATTGGCCGGCCAGAGTGGAGTCGCAAGAGCGGGACCTATGCTCCAGGTTGGAAGTGTAAAATGTCATAACGCCGGCGGCCCTTGAACGGATTACCGGGATCTGGCTACCGCAGACTCACCTCTCGACAACCTTACAGCCACTCCAAAGTGTTGCCCTGTTGTCGCACTGAGCGTGCGGCCATTGCGGGGCCCACTCAATGAGTTGGCGAGTCACCACCTGTCTTATACAATTTTGAGACTGATTGTCACGGCAGGTGTCCGCTAGTCTCTCCCATAGCCCATTATCCAGACCATCCAACTTTCAAATCTATAGCCCATGACCTTAGTTCCCATCGCAGCACAAAAGTGCTGCACTGCAATAGTCTTTGCACCTGGCGGGGACCATCTCCGGATGTATCACATTGTGCGTTTGGGGATGGTATCCGCCACGTGTATCCCTTGCTTTTAGATTAAAGTGTCTTAAAGGGCCTCTGCGCTGTTGGCTTCGGCCCCACGTACGCCTCCCAAAGGTCCGGGACCCCATGGTCCCGAGGTATGGAAAAGACATACAAATAATAATAATAATAATTATTCGCGACGGCAGTTTCAGGGGCCCATCTAGTCAGCGGCAAGTCACCACCTGCCTCGATAACGTGTTTTAGCATTGTTATGGCAGGTGTCCGGACTTCTCTACAATAGCCAATAGTATACTATTCACTTTTTCTGCAATAGTCCCAATGCCTGCTGCGACCGGTTCATGGGTGTTTATTGTTGCGCCTGTGAACGGGTTCCAGCAGGCGTTCTACATGACATTAAAGCTCTCCAAGGGGCCTCTACGTGTTGGATCTATATCCCCACGCAAGCCTATCAAAAGACCGGGATTTGTAGGCCCGTGAATTCCAAAATGGAGAAACAAATAATAATAAATTCTTTATTTGGCAGGCAAGAAACCCAAAAAAAAATAATACAATACAATATAATAAAAGGTGTAAAAGTAAATATAAAATACAGTAAAAAATAAAATAATGGTAAAACTTACAACCTAAAACAATGAAATAAAACATTTACAAACTTTTGCACTAAAGGTGTCCGTTCTCAGACCGGTGCAGTTTTCGCCAATGTTTGTTAAATTCGTCACTGTAGTCTTTAGCTACTAGTGACAGAATTTCATTGTCAGAGGCTAGCAGTCTCGCCCGGAAGGCAGCCGACCTGGCTCTCAGAATGGCGAAGAAGTCAGGGACTCTCGCGTCCGCAAACATACCCTTCGCACTGCAGAAACGCGGTAATTTCAACAAAATACGAAAGGCGTTGTTGTACTGAACCCTCAGCGCGTTGAAGGAGTGCCTGGTGTACCTATTCCAAAGCTGACAAGTATAAAAACATTGGCAAAAGGCTTTGAACAGGGTCACCTTTACCTCACTCGAGCAACGCGCAAAGCGTCGAGCCAACATGTTGCACCGAACCGCGAGAGCCCTGCGCTCCCTCTCCATATCGGCGTCATCTTTCAAGTACTCGTTCAGGATATGTCCCAAGTACTTGAATCTCGTTACAACCCGAATTGGCGCACCACTCATACAACATAAAAACTAGTTTGATGTATTCAAAAGGTACTTAAATACACAATACAGTCCGTAGCGGCCCCCTTTTTTAAATATCTTTCGTGAAATTTAAATAATCACGATTATTTAGCTGTGGCGCTAGTGTGCACGTTGAAGGGCTCTTAAGTTTTAACACTTATAGCTAAGTTTAACACTTATAGCGCCTAGAATAACAGAGGTCTCAGAATTCAAAAGACGAGAACAAAACAAAACAAAATAAAATAGTTATAATCAAATTCTGATCTGCTACTTTTGATATTGTATTTGACCTCCAATTGTTTTATACATAATACAATTTTTACGACCATGGCCTTTTAACGAGGTCTTATTGTCTGACCCACAACACAAGCCTTCTTGAGCTTACCGTGGGAAGAACTATTATATAATCTGTGCCGTGAGTCCGTGGGGCTTAGTCAATTTGTGTATAAAATGTCCCATAATATTTATTTATTACTTACTTATTACCTATTGAATAAGGGCTGTTAAAATAAAATAAATCTGTTCTTAACTGTAACATAATTAATTTTAATTTAGTTGTATAATAATTACGACCGGTTTGGCCTAGTGGTAGTGACCCTGCCTATGTAGTCGATGGTCCCGGGTTCGAATCCTGGTAAGGGCATTTATTTGTATGATGATACAGATATTTGTTCCCGAGTCATGGTTGTTTTCTATGTATTTAAGTATTTATATATTACATATATCGTTGTCTGAGTACCCACAACACAAGCCTTGTTGAGCTTACCGTGGGGCTTAGTCAAGCTGTGTAAAAATGTCCTATAATATTTATTTTATTTATTTATTTAATTAGAGCCAAGTCCAATACACGCAGTCGTTGTAGCCGAAATCGGATAAGACTTCATCAGAAACGCCTGTCTCTGTCGCACTAGCGGCACTAGGAAGAGTGATAGACAGAGATTATCGTATCGTTCGCTACGGCGCGAACGAGTGGCATCTTGGCTAGGCACCCAGCAATGGTGGCTTAAGCCTTTATAAGGCGGAGGGAATATATTTCCCACCTGATTTTGAACTTTATTTCAAAGTGATAGAGTTCAATTTTGCATAATTCCTGACACCCTTATGCCTTATAAAGGGTTAATATAGCGCGTTCAAATCCATGCACTTAAAAGTCATCTCTCATTTATAGCATTAATAAGGTGCATACATATACTTGGTCAAGCAGATCTTGTCAGTAGAAAAAGGCGGCAAAATTTAAAAATGTAGGCAACATATTACATACAATTTTAACTTCAATTATTAAGTACCTAGCTTACTAATGCCTAATGCTATATTTAATACACAGTCAATTTGATTTTGTTTCGAAAAAAATGTAAAATAGGAAGGTGATTCGGTACGAGTATTAAAAACTCAAAACATCTTTATTGCTCGTACTTAAGCTTTATTAATCTTATTATCAAAGTACCTACATTGCTCAGCCATGTAGATAAAACTTAAATAAAATATTACCATCTCTATTGACATAACATTGAAATTTTATGTAACTTTGAAATGTATGCAAATTATAGTACAGGGTGGCCAAATAAGAGGTATACACTTTATTTTTGAAATTTTATTCTATAAAACATAAAAAATATTAAGTATTCCTTGTTAAATATAATATGTAGGGTCAGCAATTACACATGGAAAATAATGTCAGACAAATGTTCACCTCTAGCAGCATGGCAGATGCAAACCCTTTTCATCGCGTTTTTCATCACTTTTTCACACATTTCTGGCGTTATTTCAGCGACAGTGTTTCGAATATTTTGTTTTAATTGCTGAAGGTTCGTTGGCCTATTGGCATAGACACGTCCCTTTAGATAGCCCCACAGAAAAAAGTCAGGAGCTGTTAAATCAGGCGATCTTGGGGGCCAGTCAATGTCACCGTTTCACGAAATTAATCGACCGGGAAACGTTATTTTTAATGTTTCTATTGTGGCTCGTGGCGCGTGACACGTGTCCCCGTCTTGTAAACGCTCCATAACAAATTTGCCGTATCTACACAAAGTAATTTTCATGCAACAACTGTCATATTTGCCGCCATAACTAATGGCGGCAAAAAAAGTTGTATACCTCCAAGTTGGCCACCCTGTATGCAGAGGCGTAGCTAGAGGATATGGCGCCCGGGGCAGGCACCGAATTTGCGCCCCCCCCTCCCTCCTAACGAAAGGTCTTGTGCATTTTGGCGCCCCCCCGTTGGACGGCGCCCGGGGCACGTGCCCCCTCCAACCCCCCCCTAGTTACGCCACTGCCTGTATGTACTTCAGTAGTAAAATTATATTTAAGTGTGTACAAGAATTAAATAGTTATAAATCTTATTATTATCATCACGTAAAACCTTTAGATGCAAAAAATACTTAGTTTGTTTTTGAGCGTGCATTTTAGTAACTAGCGTAGATATTTTTGCAGATAACTGAATTTTATATATTTTCTACGAGTACTGATTATATATGACTGTTTGACTGGTCCTATATATTCCTATATTTACTATATACTAGCGACCCGCACCGGCTTCGCACGGGTAAACTAATTAATATACACCTAACCACAGAATAAATAATAGTACTAAGTACAGAAGACTCACTCTCTAACAAAACGCGTCTGTTACGATCAGCACAGATATGGCCGCTAGGTGGCGACAGTCAGTTTGGGGTTTGCCATAAGGCGACGCGGCTTATGGCAAACCCCAAAATTGGGGCCGAACGGATGTACTTTTAGCTACCTGCAGCAAAGCGACTAAATCGCGGAGTGAGACACGCCTGACCTAACGCTTTCTCAAGAATCATTGTATTGATAGGTAGAAATCGCATGAAAATCCGTTCAGTAGTTTTTGAGTTTATCGCGAACAAACACACAAACAGACAGACGCGGCGGGAGACTTTGTTTTATAAGGTGTAGAGAAAGTGAAGTAAGTATTTTCTATATAACTACATACATATTACATATTTATATGTAGGCAGCAATTGAATTGAGGGATTATTTTACAGACCGATTAGGCAATAATCTTTATTTATCGTTTTATCATTATTTCCATAATCCCTAGCAATGGCTAAATGAAGGTAAAAACCAATCAGTAGCCATTTTGTTGTAAAATGGTGCGGTTGTTCTACTTTTTAGCGTTGCTGGCTCTGGCCCAGGGTCGCCATGAAATATACGAAGGGTGAGACTAGTATTTTATTTTATTTATAGCCTAAATGGCCACTACCACCACTACCACTAACCACCACTACCACTGCTACCACTACCACTGCTAGCAATAAAGGCCTCCCCTCGATCTCCATCCGTCTCGGCTTAAGTAATCTCCGGCCAACCGTTGAGATATACGATATACGAGCAGGGTGCCTAGCCAAGGTGACAATCGTATCGCTACGACAACGAAATGCTTTGTGTCTCTCTATTAGTATCTATCACTCTTCCATATTATTGCGACAGTGACACGTACGTGAGCGTACACCTTTGTTACCAAAGAAATAAGGATGTTTTCCGATTTAGTTAGTCGCTTTTACTGTGTATTTAACGCTGACTGTACTTTATTCCAGACATCAGCTGTACCAAATCTCCGGCCTGGCTCCCGAGATCCAGATCCTCGACGCGAAGCTCGACCTGCTGTCCACCAGAACTCAACAAGAAGGCAAGCTGCAGGCCCTGGTGAGACTGTCCCCTGAAGTAAAGGAATCATGGCTACATTACTTCGAGGAGAGGCAGATCTCGTACAATAAGGTGGTGGAGAATTTGGCTGAGTAAGTTGGAATTTAAAGTTACAGACTTAATCCTTGAATCGATTCTAATTTTAGAATTTGTTATGGTTTTGATATGACCTTCACGATCGTCTTGAATCTTGATGAATGCCATGCCGGCTCGGAATTAGAAACCTAGGGCCCCTAGGCACTAAGAATTTAGGGACGCCCCTTCTCCATCTTAAAACCATTTCTAGGATCCATGTTTTTGTTCAATTTATTGTGATAAATTGCTAATTATTATCTAGATTTTGTTTTTTATAATTCAACATTGCCGTCCGACATTAGAAAGGCGGTTTTATCTTTTTCACTATTATGCTACTTTTCTCACAATCACAATGATGTTTTAACTTTAATAGAGCTTTCCGCCAAGAGGATGTCCAAGTGCAAGCAGCCAAAGCGGCCGCCGCAGCCAAAAGGAGCGGGCGAACCATCGGATGGGAAACCTACTACAGACACCAGGAGGTAAGTATTCGAACTTCGGTTTTTTTTTTCGATGTGGCGTGCGCACAGCTCTTGTGAGCAAGGACCCCTAAGGATACGGGAGAGCCTTGCTCAGATGCATATCTGTCGCCAGTTTTCCCTCAGTCGCCTTATACGACACCCACGGGACGAGATGGGGTGATGCTATTCTTTTCTGATGCCGGCACCACACGGCACTCGAACTTCAGTTACTTACTCCTACTCTCATAGAGGACGCCCAAGTGGCCCAAGTGCGAGCAGACAAAGCGGCCGCCGCGCCGCAGCCAAGAGAAGCGGACGGACCCTCGGATGGGAAACATACTATAGGCATCAAGAGGTATTTGAACTTCAACTACCTATATAGGTACCTTCTCTGCCCTCATTAGCCAATTAGCGATATCTCAAATGAAAATAGATGCAAACATATACCTTAAATTGTTTACCTTAAAATTCCATTTTCAATATCATTTTGAGATACTATTAGCTGTCAACACTGCGAAGTTTACCTCATAAGTATTGTCCTTATGGATAATCCAGGATTGTTTTTAATCCTTATTAATTTGCTTATACGTAAAAGTTATCCAAAACAAGTGATGTTTAGGCAAATATTGAGTTGAATAGAATATGAAATAGTGTTTACACTCTTCTTAAATATTGACTAAAAGTCAATTTTATTAAGCTGTCGATTTGAAGCAAACATCCATCACTAGGTGTCAAAGTAACTAATAACCGCTATGTGTACATTAACAGATCAACGACCATTTAGATGAGCTGGCGTCACAATACCCCGACGTACTGACGGTCGTCAACGGCGGCCTGAGCTACGAGGGGCGACAGATTAAAGTCGTCAGGATTTCTACTACTGCCTTCCAGGTATATGGATAACTTATGAACTATACAGGCCGCGTAGCCAAGATGCCGGTCGCTTACGCTCCGTAGCGATCGAAACGCAACTGTCACTGTCGCACTAATAAGGAAGAGTGATAGAGAAACATGATGCATTTCGCTGTCGAAGCGATATCGATTGTAACCTTGGCTAGGCCGGCAGGGCTCAGAAAGCGACGATAAAGGATGACGATGATGATCACGCTAGACCGGGCCGTGGCCAGGCCGAAGCTCCCGGCGCTTCGTTTTCTGAGGAAAGCACCAATCACCGATCAGCCGTCATAGAAAATAACTTGTCGGACGCCTCGGCCCGGGCACGGCCCGGTCTAGCGTGAGTCATCGTTAAAGTTTAGCTGATAATTCATTACTGTTTAGGGGTGTCTTGCATGATTTGAAATTATTAGGATCTAACTGAAGTTTTTAATAAATTTAATATCTTACACAAATTGACTAAGTCCCGCGGTAAGCTCAAGAAGGCTTGTGTTGTAGGTACTCAGACAACGATATATATAATATATACAAATACTTAAATACATAGAAAACATCCATGACTCAGGAACAAATATCTGTGCTTATTACACAAATATGTAAATGCCCTTACCGGAATTCGAACCTAGGACAGCTCCATAGGCAGGGTCACTATACCCACTAGGCCAGACCGATCGTCTGTTCTGGCCGCATGTTGTCTACGGGGCCTGATCCTCGTCCGTTTAGTGTCCAACTCTGGATCATATTTTGTCTATGCTTCCAGGATTCAACGAAGCCAGTCATCGTCATAGACGCCATGGTGCACTCTCGAGAATGGGTCACGACGCCCGTGGCCCTGTATATCATCAACCAACTGGTGGTCGATACCGTGGACAGACAGTTGCTCGAGGACATCGACTGGGTCATCATTCCGATGGCTAATCCTGATGGCTATGAGTATACGCATGAAACAGTGAGTTTATACACCGTGTTTTTATTGAATTCCGTTAACTTCGGGGTATGGTTAAGTACATTTAAGATAACTAAATGGCATAGTTAATTCAAAAAAAAAAAATTTTTTGTTTTTTTTTCAAAAAAATTAAGTTTAAAAAGTAATTAAATGTAGCATATAGCGTTGTTATAACACGGGCATTACATTTAACTCAACCAAACAATTGAAATCTTTGACATACCAATGTCATTTCGAACATCGATCGACCGAGATTGTACTTAAAAGTTTAGTAGCAAATGTATGAACTCATTCTAAACACTAATCAATATGTAAACCAGCCCTAAGGCAAGTGTACACGCTTGTAGAGGCCTTATAGGAAAAAAATAAATTATTGATTATCTCCGAAATGGAGTTAATTAGAATATCGGTGTCTTTGAGAAAGTTACTTGATTTAAGCTCAGGAATGCACCCTTGAAATTAACGGAAATCAAAAAAAACACGGTGTATAGCTAAGGTTCAAAGTTACTGAGAAAATGTATACATAAGCGTTAAACCAGTATAGATAAAAGCCATGTATGTGAAGAAAAATATCACTAATAGCACTGGAAAGCAGCGTGGTAAGGGCCCAGACTAGATGGACCGGCGATCTGGTTAGTCGCGGGAAACCGTTGGTTAAGGGCAGAGAATGACGTTCGTTGTGGAGATCCTTGGGGGAGGCCTTTGTCCAGCAGTGGACGTCTGTCGGCTGAGATGATGATGATAATTGGGATAGCGAATGCAAGGCGCAAAGCCAAAATACACATCTTGTGACTGCTTTTATAGATAGTTACATGCCATCAGCACAGAATAAATAATAGTACTAGGTACAACAGACTCACTCTTTAATAAAACGCGTCTATCTGTTACGATCAGAACAGATATGGCCGCAAGGTGGCGACAGCGCCACGCGCGGCTTATGGCTAGCTACCAAAATTGGTGTGGATCTGATGTACTTGTAGCTACCTGTTGCAAAGCGACGAAATCGCGGAGTGAGCCACGCCTGCCATCAGCTTACTCGTAATTTTATAAATGTATAATTGTATTTTAGGACCGCCTTTGGCGCAAAACCCGCTCGCGCAACCACACCGGCTCGGACGAATGCCCGGGAATCGACGGGAACCGGAACTTCGACCATTACTGGGGCACCGTGGCCGCCAACGCGGACCCTTGTAGCATCATCTTCGAGGGCCCGGAGCCCTTCTCCGAGGCCGAGATCCGGCTGATCAGGGACGTGGTGGAAGAGAACCTGGATAGGGCCGCCATGTATATATCGCTGCATAGCTATGGAAACATGTTCCTTTATGCGTGGGGAAATAATGGTGAGAAATAGACAATTATATATAGAAAAATTGTAGGAGAGACTAATGTTTTGGAATGTTTTAACTACTTATTTCGCCAACATTTACCATCGTGTTCTGACGTGATAACGTCTTCCAAATGGATGAACACCGGTAGCATGCACGAAAAAGTGTCACGTTTGTGGACATATCTCCATGGTAACGTTGTCGACGGATCTCTATGGTAACGTTACTTAATGTAATGGTATTATTTTCTTATGACTTTGTCACGCAAAATTGTCGTCCGTAAACCGACTTTACAGACAACATATTATTTTTTTGGTAAAAAAGTCAAGAGTTCCAATGATAGCCGGCTACTTAGAAAGTGACGACCACGATGATAGATAAAAACCGGGCAAGTGCGAGTCGGACTCGCGCACGAAGGATTCCGTACCATAATACATAATAAAAAAAAAACGGTCACCCATCCAAGTACTGACCACTCCCGACGTTGTTTACCTTTGGTCAAAAATCACGCTTGTTGTATGGGAGCCATGGGGCTCCCATACAACAAACGAAAATACTAAAAACAGAATAAAATAAAGATTTAACATCTTTATTTTATTCTGTTTTTAGTATTTGTTGTTATAGCGGCAACAGAAATACATCATCTGTGAAAATTTCAACTGTCTAGCTATCACGGTTCGTGAGATACAGCCTGGTGACAGACGGAAGGACGGACGGACGGACGGACGGACGGACGGACGGACAGCGAAGTCTTAGTAATAGGGTCCCGTTTTACCCTTTGGGTACGGAACCCTAAAAATCAAAATCACAAACAAGAAAAGACACCTGATTTAGATATCACATCTTCATCCACATTTTAGCACTTTTCCTGTACAGTCCTAAATAAATCCAAGGTCGGGTGACTGACATGGGTCAAACACAGACTACGAAAGTTGTCACTCCTGTGAGTAGTACTGTGGTAGTAAGAAGTTGTTTTGGTATGTCTTTAAGAGAGATATGAACCTAATTATTGTATGATCTACCTAATCCCAAGGACCAGTTAACCAAGACAAAGTTCTCACAAGAAATTTCCTCTTCAAGGTAGTGCTCCAGACAACGGCGACGACCTTCAACACGTGGGCGACACGATGGCGACCACCATAGACGCTCTCGCCTTGGACAAGGCTGATCCTTACATCGTTGGCAACGCTGCTCAGGTATCATTTCCTCCTCAAGGTAGTGTCCAGACAATAAGACAGACCTTCAACACGTGGGCGACACGATGGCGACCGCCATAGACGCCCTCGCGTTGGACAAGGCTGATCCTTACGTCGTTGGCAACGCTGCTCAGGTATCATTTCGTAATAGAAACCACTCAGATTTACCTACTACCTAATAACCTTATCGTAACCTAATAAGTTCGAGTCAAATAGACTTTTTTATTTTACAAGCTTTTATTTACTTTCACCTGTCTCGTTGTCTGTCTGTAATCAATCACTAGAGTCTGGCTACTGAAATTTTACCTAAATTATTGGCGGGAAATTCAAAAAATCTTGGGCTGGTCACACTTTGTGTAGTAGGAATTATAGTTTTGATACTAGACAATATCTTTGATATTCTGTGCACAAATAAGGTACCTAAGGAAATAAGCTAAATAAACGTTTAAGTGCACTCAAAGTCAGCTCACATAATTTCTACCACTATTTAAAGTACAGTCAACGACAAACACACATGTTTACGTTCCAATATTTAGATTTTATAGATATTTTTCAGAACTTTTAATTTATCCGTTTCTTTATACACTTGTCCTATTTATGAGATTCAGGCATTAATAAATTCACGTACTTAATCAAAGTAATCGGCAAATGTTAGAACTAGTACTTAAAGTATCAAAATATTTATAGAGCACCAACCTCGTATTTTGTTTACATTTGGTTAGAAGTTGTAAACATTGCACTTTTTCATTATACAACGCTACACGTCGACTTCGCACATTGTCGTAATTATTTACGAGCTTAAATAATAGTTTGTGAACCTCACTCAGCATAGAAATTATTAATATTATTTAAAATAAACCCCATAAAAACCGCAAACAATTTGAATGAATGACATAAATCGACAACTGACTTTTAGCTTTTTTTCAAATCATAGACAATTGGTGATACAACAACGAAATATCTGTCAACAATTTTTGGCTAGCCAGACTCTAATCACATATTGTTATTGTTAAAAATAGTGTTATTGTTGCAAGTTAAATTTGAATTTTAGTGTTATTGTTGTGTATCTTGCAAGTTAAATTTGATCCACTTCCCGGTTTCCGATTGAACTGAAATTTTGCATGCATCGGATGACAACGCAATATTATGGTACCATCGAGCTGATCTGATGATGGAGACAGGAGGTGGCCATAGGAACTCTGTGATGAAACAACGCAACCTAATTGTGTTAGTGGTTTTTAGAATTGTCTCGATGAGTATTAGTTGTCTGTCGTAAGAAAAGTACAGTCAGCTATAAAAGCTTGTACCAAAAATTAAATTTTTGCCAAAACCTTATTCTAAGTACATATCCGTCTCCGGCATCGATAGATGATAATAGATAGATAGAAAAAATGTTTATTTGGGTCAATTTCACCAAACGAGCATTTTTGTCTAATTCCCATGGAACTTTGAAATACTAACATTACACAAAAAAAAATATGCTGAGAATTTGATAAAAAATATAATAAATATTAATTTTCTTATGGGATAAAAATATTCATAAAACTATAAAAGTTATTTAAATTTAAAATTTTGGTCAGGGCACGGGAATTAGTGTGTCCATGGAAATTAGATTTTACTAGGACGGAAACTAGAACACGGCACGGGAATGGCAACTAATCACTCTTCCTTAGTAAAATGTACATATTTCAAAACATTACAAAACTATTCATTAAAAAGTGTCATTATGTATCTGCATGTAGATAGGTACAAGGTGTATGATCTGGTATATGGTCTTATAGGAAATGATACTAAGAAATAAATAGGGGCACAGTGAGAAGAAGTTATTGTGTAAGTTAATCTGAAGAAATCGAATATGCTGCTTTCATAAATTAATAACCTTAAAAATTGTTTGAACACATATGAGGTAAGGTGGGGTAAGACTATCACCGGGGTCCAATAAAAAACATAAAAACTTTAAAAGCTAGCTAAATCCAACCTAAAGTCATTTTTCCATAATTACTTACAGTGCAATAATACAGGGTGTTTGGTACATCGTTTGCCAAATTAAAACGGCAGATAGGTTGAGTCATTTGCTATCTTCCCAGGTCTAGAAATTTTTAATTTTGCGTACGTTTTCCTTTCAGCTCTATGCCAGTTTTTCGTAAATTTCAAATTTTTACTTGCGCAGTAGTAAAAAAAATGGCCATTTTTTTTTCTAGGCATGAGCAGATAGCAAATGACTTAACCTATCTGCCGTTTTAATTTCGCAAACGATGTACCAAACACCCTGTATAACCTGGACCGAGTAAATCTCAATGGCCAAAAGTTACCCACTAGGGCTAAAGTAACCCGACTTTATGTAACCTCTGTTGTAGGTCCTGTACTACACCACCGGGACATCCCGCGACTGGACGCGCTCCGTCGGCGTCCCCATCACCTACACCCTGGAGCTGCCAGGTTACGAGTACATGTTCGAAGTGCCTCCGACCTACGTGGACCAGATTGTGAAGGAGACCTGGGCGGGGATAGCGGCCGGGGCGCATCTGGTCAGGTCGGCGGGCTTCTCGGTGTTAGTGAGTTTTGAGATGCTGCTGGTCGCTGTGGGATTGGTTTTGTTGAACTCGAGAATATAATTTTTCACTATTTTACGCTGTTTCTTTACTAGTTTATAAGAGTGTTCCATTACTCGTCAAATGCCATTCTCCCGCCATTTGACGCGTCGCTACAAGGACTTGCGGCATGCGGCCCACACCAATTTTGGTGTCTATAGCCTATTTAGTTATAGGCTTAGTTCTAGGTATAGTTGTCGCGCACCGCTGCGAAATGGACGCCTGCTCGCGCTTGCGCCACCTAGCGGTCATATCTGTCATAATAGACGCGTTTTGTGAAAGAGTGAACTTTCGGTACCTAGTACTCTTATTTATCTGTACCCGTAGTCCGTGAGGCCACCACGATAGTCCAGTGCGGTTTGGTGCTGGTGCGGGTTTTTAATAGAGAAATATAATTCGCTGAATTTTGTTACATAATCTTACTCTAGAATCTAGATCACGGCACAGAATAAGTAATAGTACTCGGTACAGAAGACGACTCACTCTCTAACGAAACGCGTCTGTTAAGATCAGCACAAATATGGCCGCTAGGTGGCGACAGCGCTACGCGCGGCTTATGGGAAACCCCAAAATTGGGGCCGAACGGATGCACTTTTAGCTACCTGTAGCAAATCGCGGAGTGAGCCACGCCTGATCATGGATGACTAAGAAGTCGGCATATTGTTTACTGTGCAAGTAATTTATACAGTATTAATTCAAGTTTCTGTCTCTTTTATTCATGTAAGGTAGTACATAAGGTCAGTAAACTCCGATGTTAGACAGCGCATGCGTGAGTATGATCTGATGCGTGTCGCGGAACACGGTGCGCACGTTGTCGGTGTCGGTGGCGGTGGTGAAGTGGAAGTAGCACTCGCGCGCGAGCAAGTGGGCCTTGGAGAAATAAAATTTGCTGAATTTTGCTACATAATCATGGAAGATTAAGTCGGAATATTTTTTTTAAGTAATTTATACAGCATCAATTCAAGTTTCTATCTTTTATTTATTGATATATAAGGTACATAAGGTCAGTAAACTCCGATGTTAGAGAGCGCATGCGTGAGTATGATCTGATGCGTGTCGCGGAACACGGTGCGCACGTTGTCGGTGTCGGTGGCGGTGGTGAAGTGGAAGTAGCACTCGCGCGCGAGCAAGTGGGCCTTGGAGAAATAAAATTTGCTGAATTTTGCTACATAATCATGGAAGATTAAGTCGGAATATTTTTTTAAAGTAATTTATACAGCATCAATTCAAGTTTCTATCTTTTATTTATTGATATATAAGGTACATAAGGTCAGTAAACTCCGATGTTAGAGAGCGCATGCGTGAGTATGATCTGATGCGTGTCGCGGAACACGGTGCGCACGTTGTCGGTGTCGGTGGCGGTGGTGAAGTGGAAGTAGCACTCGCGCGCGAGCAAGTGGGCCTTGGAGAAATAAAATTTGCTGAATTTTGCTACATAATCATGGAAGATTAAGTCGGAATATTTTTTTAAAGTAATTTATACAGCATCAATTCAAGTTTCTATCTTTTATTTATTGATATATAAGGTACATAAGGTCAGTAAACTCCGATGTTAGAGAGCGCATGCGTGAGTATGATCTGATGCGTGTCGCGGAACACGGTGCGCACGTTGTCGGTGTCGGTGGCGGTGGTGAAGTGGAAGTAGCACTCGCGCGCGAGCAAGTGGGCCTTGGAGAAATAAAATTTGCTGAATTTTGCTACATAATCATGGAAGATTAAGTCGGAATATTTTTTTAAAGTAATTTATACAGCATCAATTCAAGTTTCTATCTTTTATTTATTGATATATAAGGTACATAAGGTCAGTAAACTCCGATGTTAGAGAGCGCATGCGTGAGTATGATCTGATGCGTGTCGCGGAACACGGTGCGCACGTTGTCGGTGTCGGTGGCGGTGGTGAAGTGGAAGTAGCACTCGCGCGCGAGCAAGTGGGCCTTGGAGAAATAAAATTTGCTGAATTTTGCTACATAATCATGGAAGATTAAGTCGGAATATTTTTTTAAAGTAATTTATACAGCATCAATTCAAGTTTCTATCTTTTATTTATTGATATATAAGGTACATAAGGTCAGTAAACTCCGATGTTAGAGAGCGCATGCGTGAGTATGATCTGATGCGTGTCGCGGAACACGGTGCGCACGTTGTCGGTGTCGGTGGCGGTGGTGAAGTGGAAGTAGCACTCGCGCGCGCGGTGCGCCGCGCCCACCACGAACCGCTCGGCGCCCGGCGCGGCCGCAAGGCGGCGCTGCTTCTGCGTCACGTCCTGAAATGTGAACATTGTGAGCGTTTCTTTTATTTTTTCCATTTTTATATATTGTGAACTTTTTTGCCACTTTTGTGTTATTTCTAATCAGGATCGCGAGATTAGGTACGTACAACAAACATCTGTCGGATGAAGTCTCTCGTCCGCTCGTATTCGTCGCCATGTCCGCCATAATGGTTGTAGTCGGGGAAGTGGGGGGCGATGCTCCCCCCGCGCTCCAGCTTGCGCCGGAGCAAGTCTTGCTTGTTGAGGAACACTATCAGACCCGCTTCCAGTAGGAATCTGAAACAACGTCCCATATAAACCTCTGTCAGGCCAGTAGTGAGACACTCCTGACTTCGGTCGAACTCGGCTCCGTTCGGCTCAGCATTGCTCCGAGCAATTATTAGGGTTGGCACCACTTGACTTCCTTGTGCGTGGACGACCACAGATAAGATAATCACTTGATTTTTGACAACCCTAAAGTGCCGAAATGTATAGTGCTATATATTAGAAATTGATAGCATGATTCGACCCTGAATCGCTGTCAAACTTCGGGTTTGTAGGAAGTGGAGTGTGGAAGTGGTGGTTTTTGTACGGTAGTACTATTATTTCTTCTGTGGTCAGGCGTGGCTCACTCCACGATTTCATCGCTTTGCAACAGGTAGTTACAAATACATCCGTTCATCCCAATTTTGGTGGCTAGCCACCGCGCGTGGCACTGTCGCCACCTAGCGGCCATACCTATCCTGATCGTAACAGACGCGTTTTGTTAGAGAGTGAGTCTTCTGTACCTAGTACTATTATTTATTCTGTGGCTCTGTTGATTTCCGAGCACCAGGTTCCGATTTTACCATAAGCTGATATTTTAAGATATTATAGTGTGGCAAAACTATTAGCAAACTATTGCATCAGAAAAAGTCGCTAAATAAATTAAAAAAAAACAGACAAGTGCGATTCGAACTCGCCCACCGAGGGTTCCGTACTTTTTACTATTTGTTGTTGTAGCAGCAACAGAAATAGATCATCTGTGAAAATTTCAACTGTATCACGCATCATGAGATACAGCCTGGTGACAGACAGACAGTCACATGGTAAAATTCTAGTTTTCGCAAATATAACATTGAAACTAATTTATTGTAGACACAGCCCATGGCCTAGGATGCCCCCACCCCCATCCTTAGCCCTAGGCCGAGGGTCATGTCCCCCTCCCCCCTGGATATGGGTCGCACTAACACTAACACTACCTGAGTCGCCCTTGCACATCCTCACAGAGTGCCCTTGCCTAATGCGTACTCGTGACTTAATCCTGGGCCCACATATTGCACCCGGAGGAGTTTAAGTCTCTCGAGATCAAAAAGATCCTGCAGCTGTTTGAAGTTGCAGGTTTGGATCGAGAGTTGTAATAGGTGGCGATCACAATAGATCAGGGATGGTCGCAGTGATACATAGGCTTTAGAGCCTTATATACTGCTGTATTCGAACTTCAAGATAATATATTCACAAGAGACACGTACTAGATCCATTCTAGATACGTTATAGTTTAGATATCAACTAGTTCTCTTTTGCAGCGCAATTCGGGCAACCAATGATGTCACTTTTACGTTAGATAGAGTAAGATATCTATTAGATGTGAAATGGATCTCTAAGTCATATCCTGTGGAAATCGTTAAAGAGTATCTCCAGAATCGCGCAAATGTCAAATTTGACAGGTTAGATCTAAACATATCGTTATCGTATCTTGGTGATGTCTAAAAGATATTTAATAGATGTCACAGAATAAATAATAGTACTAGGTACAGAAGACTCACTCTCTAACAAAACGCGTCTGTCACGATCAGCACAGATATGGCCGCTAGGTGGCGACAGCGCCACGCGCGGCTTATGGCTAGCCACCAAAATTGGGGTCGAACGGATGGACTTTTAGCTACCTGTAGCAAAGCGACGAAATCGCGGAGTGAGCCACGCCTGTAGATGTCTATTTCAAAATCCGAATCGGGCCCATAACCCCTAACACGAAGAAGACGACCATTACACTACCTGCTCTGCCAGACGTCTTCGAAGAGCGTCAGCGCCTCCTGCAGCCGGTTGGTGGCGCAGTCCTCCCTCAGGGTCTGATCGAAGTCACTGCACGCCACTAGGAACCAGATGGCGTGGATACCTTCGAATACCTGCAAGCACAGACAACTACTTTCAATCACAATGTGTACTGTGAAGGTTTGCAACCTTTACAGCCTTTTTAATTTGTGACTGGTTAGTCACGATATTTAAATTTAGAATATCAGCCCGCTGTCAAATAGGTGAGGCGGTGAGGAATTGGCATTCGATTAGAGGCAGCTATCGAGTATAGATGTTTAAGTAAGTAAGTAAGTAAATCTTTATTGCAAACCATGGTATTATATACATAGATGTTACAAATTATGTTAAGTTGCACTTGTATTTGTATTTGTATTTGTATTTGTATTTGTATTTGTTTTCCTATCTGCTTCCTAATTCTATTTGTTTCGTTTTCACTGTATTTGAGTTTTTACTTCTTTGAATTTATAATTTGTTAATGTGTCTTATCTTCTATTTTACCGTGTAAGCGAATTGGTAAACTACTGTAAGCTTATATGAGAGAAATAAATGGTATTGTATTGTATTGTATTGTATGGACCCCGGTGGGGTGTAGCAATTTTTCTTATAACTAGCTTACACATAATTATACAATTAAAAATTTATTTACAATTTATTTATTTGTTTAATTGTAAATTAGCTGAAAATAAATATATAAAGTGATATTCAGTATTTTTCCATGCCCACAGCCTCCTCCCAATAGGCCGTCCCCTTTACAGTACGGACATATCTCTACTTGTATTTGTTGTTGTTGTCTACTTGTTGTGTTGTGGTTGTCTACTTGTTGTGCGTTGTACTTGTTATTGTTGTTGTTGTACTTGTTGTGTTGTTGTTGTAGTCTTGGAAAGACAGATGATGGCAGTTGATTTGGTTCGTTGTTTTTCGCTTTTATTTATGCTGTCAGTACAGAGTGCGTAGCCAAGATGCCAATCCTTCGCTCCATGGCGAACGATACCGTAGTCTCTCTCTATCACTCTTACATATTAGTAAGCGATTGGTATCTTGGCCACGCACCCTTTATGCTTAAAAAATTGATAATTATTCCCGGCGTATTATGGATGGCTTTATTCATCTTTATCCACGTGATAAAATAACTGTCACTTTTTAACACCGTGGGATTGAAAGCGACGGACACCGTTTTATCACACTGTCACGTAGACAAGAACAACCATCATACCCTGTCATACCATATACCTTTTGAACAATATTTAATTTTTAAAGTAGATAGTAGGAACCAAAACAACGTTATTTTCGTTTTTTTTTTGTAATTAGTGAAGTCACTAATTATTATTTATTTATTTAAACTTTATTGCACAAAAGAAAACTTATCGTACAAAAGGCGGACTTAATGCCAAAAGCATTCTCTACCAGTCAACCTTAAGGCAAAGCAGAGCAATTAATTATTCTAAGGCAATAATAATTAATTACCTTACCTTATCGTATGCAAGTATGGTCAAAAGTGGAAGTTACCTGAATCCATTTTTTCCTTTCACCTCTCTGCCCGCCGACATCAAACATCCAAAATTCCTGTATTCCGCCGTGCATCGATTTAGGCACCTGAAAAACCAATTGCATTTAGGGTTCATTTGCCCGCTACTTCGTCTGTGTGGAATCATTGACAGCAGCTAAAGAAGGTAGAGTTAGACCGTAAACTCTGCAGCGATTTTGATAGCCCACGCAGTGCAAGTGTCATTTTAAACGTCAAACTTCTAATGAAATTATGACGTATAAATAACACTTATACTGTGTGGGCTATCAAAGCCGCTGCAGACTTTTATTGGTGACTATATAGCGCCTGGATAATGCTAATAGCAATCATTCAATTCGCGCATTGCTTACTTCAATTATCAGGCAATTCAGTAACTCTTTCCATTCCACCCCCCTTTGCACTCTCTTCAGGGATGATTTCCGACATAAAAACTATCATATGTCCTTCCCCGGGACTCAAACTATCTCTATACCAAATTTCAACTAAATCGGTTCAGGCCGCGTAGCGAAGATGCCGATCGCTTACGCTCCGTAGCGATCGAAACGCAACTGTCACTGTCGCACTAATATGGAAGAGTGATAGAGAGACATAATGCTTTTCGTTGACGAAGCGACAGCGATTGTAACCTTGGCTAGGCCGGCAGTGCGGCTTAAGCGTGAAGAGGTAACAGACAGACAGACACACGTTCTCATTTATAATATTAGTATGGATATATATAAAGAAAAGTAAAGTAAATTTTATTTTCACCACACCAGCTCGGAAAGGCTTACATTGCACTTCAAAAACGGATAGCAAAGTTGCAGTTTATTCACATGTGAGGCAAAGTAATCTAATGCAAATTTTGAGTTAATTTCTTGTTTGCTGGTAGAATTGACTTTTAAATGATAATTTTGGATACTTAATAAATATTTAATAACATTCATTTGGTTTCATTTTGTTTGATATTTTACATTTAATATTTGCTTCGAGTTGGTGTGGTGATAAATTTTGTGTTTCACTCGGGGGCAAATTTTGTTTAACCCTCGTGCTTTGAAACCCTCGCAACGCTCAAGATTCCTATTGTAGAACATGTGATACACTGGTGATATGATGGTATCCTGTTATCCCTCATCAGGGACATAGGGCTCTCAGAAGGGTTCTCCACTGTTGTCGATCCTGCGCTCCTGCGCTGGTGATATAGTATGGATTATTTGATCTCACCTTGACTTTAAACTCTATCTTCTGTATACCGGTAGTTTTCTGACGACACCGCAGTATGTCGGCGTCGGGCGGCGAGTAATCTGACTTCTCGATCAGATCTATCCTGTCCAAGAAACTGAAAACAAATCTCAATAAAAAAAACCGGGCAAGTGCGAGTCGGACTCACGCACAAAGGGTTCCGTACCCCTTTGTGCAAATAATATAATGCAAAAAAAAAAAAAAAACGGTCACCCATCCAAGTACTGACCACTCCCGACGTTGCTTAACTTTGGTCAAAAATCACGTTTGTTGTATGGGAGCCCCATTTAAATCTTTATTTTATTCTGTTTTTAGTATTTGTTGTTATAGCGGCAACAGAAATACATCATCTGTGAAAATTTCAACTGTCTAGCTATCACGGTTCGTGAGATACAGCCTGGTGACAGACGGACGGACGGACGGACGGATGGACAGCGAAGTCTTAGTAATAGGGTCCCGTTTTACCCTTTGGGTACGAAACCCTAAAAACTGACGTAAATGTCCCAGACGTTAGTATCCATAATAGCAGAGATATATATAACTCCGTATAGTAACAGCACCAGTCATGGGACATTTAAGAGGGAATTTGGAGTATTTGTGATATTTCCTTAATACATGTGAATGGTCTACCGCTTAGCGTATTGAAAGATGAAAGTCCTACCCGTCTTTCATGTTTCAGGCGTGTTGTATCAAAGATACTGCAATGAGTTTCCACATACTTAACAAATTAAAACTATGCTATTTTTCTCCAGTCATGGACACCAAAGCTCCAGTAATGGGCCCCCCAGTAATGGACACTACTCTATCAGTATAAAATATTGAAATAGGTCATCAGATCTGGTCCATGTTATCATAATATTGCATTATCATCCGATTTGCATATTTAATTACGAATACAAAATTTCAACTCAATCGGAAAACGGGAAAGTGGCTCAAACTCGGCTACCAAGATTTGACCCACACTAAAAAACGATATTAATTTATCCGAAGTCCGAGCATACCTCCTGGTTGACATATTTCGTAACTACATTTTACTTCTGTATTGTTTAAACATGAAATGATGGCATGGCAAGCATCATTATGTAAATTTCCCATTATAGGAGGTATGCAGTTTTACAGCTCCTATAATGGGATTGGGCCAAATACCACTATTTTTTTACATCTGTGGACTCACAACATAGTATGTTGTATACCTTATCTCATGGTAAATGCAATTAACAAAACACATTTTAGTTTTCATCAAGTATTAATTAATTAAAATTTAATAAATTAACTCACCTCTCTTAGCGAAGTTGTTAAGAATTCGTAGTGGTATTTTTTTTTCAGTGACACGACAACTTTTGGGTTGACGCCAATTTCTTAAAAAACAACCAAATTTAATAAAAATTCAAACTGAAACAGCTCTAGGACTCTTATTTATGATAATATACAGGCAGTGTTTATAAACTACTTTTAGACACTTATTTTACAGGATTTGTGGTTTTTTGTCCCATTACTGGTTCCACGCCCATCATAGGGTACACTACTATATAAGAATAAAGTCTAAGAAGAAAACGTGCCTCGGAAATCAAGAAAAAGTCATTCTCGAATAGATGGCGCACACACCTTTGGCCTATTCTCGGCTAGATGGCGTTGACGACACCGTTTGATATTTAACAATTTTAACACATATCAGTGAAAGAACGTGGGTCAGTATGGAACAATAAAAATTAAAAATCATTTATCCGTAAACATATTTTGATTAATTTTATTTTAAGTTTTAATCGTGTGTCGATAGATGGCAGTAAATGTACCGTGACTACAAAATTTACTTTGGCATTAGCGCTCTATACTATCTATTCTCTTTGGTTATACCTTAGTCGTAATAGGTACTTACTATTCGGCACTGTCGATCAGCTGGTACTCGTTGGACCTTTTGAAGCACTCGCGGACGCCGCTGTCTCGCCACAGAGCTCGGACGTAATCGAAATATTCCTGGACAGATGATTGTAACGTTAGAATAGGGGGTATTACTGCAATGTTCTGCCGCCAGAGTGCAGCACTAAGCTAGTTAGTAAAGGTGACAGTCTATTTCCAACGACAGCTGCACTACTGTTCATTTTACTATGGAAATTGACAATTACAGCGACGCGTTCAGTACCGGTAGTGCAGCTGCGGTTAGAAATGGAATGTTACCATTATCCATAGAGTGCCTTAAACTACCTCTACCTTCCATACCTTAAACTGTTTTTTGACAAGTTTCCACATACAACAAAATATGGCATTGATGCATCAAGGCGGTTTGTTAAACAAGGGCCTACCGGGAAACGAAATCGAAATTTAGTTATCTACCTACCTCTTTATCGCTCGCTCTTTATATGCAAGAGTGATAGAGAGGTTATATAACGAAATTTCGATTTTCTTGTTTCGCGGTAGAGCCCCAGATTGTGATAGATAGTAGTAGCGCCCCCTACGCTGAGTTTTGCAAAATATTCCCTATTGTATCAGTCTCACATTATAAAGATGGTAGGTTAACTCAAAGAGATTTCCATCTACACAGATTGACATCTACAACACAACACTATCACGATGAATAGATCAATAACATACCGATAGATCGTTAACTACCAGTTATCTAGGTAGGTACGCGAATAGATTGAGATTTTAGAAATTTATTAGGTTTAGATTTACTAGTAAGTACTTTGAAAGTGGTTCATAATGGAATAACAGTGTTATGACAATGATACCTAAATACTTATTAGTATACTTAACTAAATATAAATAGTTTTGAAGAGGGTAAAAGATATTCTTTGATGAATGGCTACGCCCACAGCACTAAAAGCACTGGAATGCCATGTAACCGCTTACCCGCCTGATGGCTGTCAATTTGTTTGCCACTGACTTGGTATGTAGGCCATGCAATAAGAAGGTATAGAGGGAAACGCCATAGAGAAAAATAGTAAGACAAGAGTGCGCACTCCATACATCAGTTTTGGTACCAAAAATATCAGTATTTTCATAGTCGACATCTAGTATCGAGTAGCGGAATTATCAGTACTGCTACTTGACAATAGATGTAGCGGCGACCGAAAAGTCTAATGCTCAACAATTTTCAGCTAATATTATAAACGGATTAACCGGAACTCTATTTTCAACTCCTTCTGCTTCTAATATTACCTAGTTGTAAATTGTTGTTCAATACAATTTTCGTGGGTCGCCACTCGAGAGACATCTAGTATCGAGTAGCGGTACTGATAATTCCGCTACTCGATGCTAGATGTCGACTATGAAAATACTAATATTTTTGGACCCAAAACTGATGTATGGAGTGAGCACTCTTGTCTTACTATATTTCTCTATGGAAACGCTATTAGGAATACAATTTTTGACTCCGTAACTTTGTTTGGACTAGTTAGGAGGTGAACATATCAATCTGCAGCGTTGAACGCAGTATCAGGCGTGGCTCATTTCGCGATTTCGTCGCTTTGCTACAGGTAGCTAAAAGTATACATCCATTCCACCCCAATTTTGGGGAAAGCCATAAGCCGCGCGTGGCGCTGTCGCCACCTAGCGGCCATATCTGTGCTGATCGTAACAGACGCGTTTTGTTAGAGTGAGTCTTCTGTACCTAGTACTATTATTTATTCTGTGGCAGTATGTAGGTCTGCACTTACACACACATTCTTGGCAGTGTTGCCAACTTGGCATAAATGATGCCAGATCTGGCATATTTTCACTCGCTTTTGCACCAAAATTTTCCATTTAGCATCTGGCATATTTTTTAGCATAATTTAGTCTAAGCCAAGTTTGCACCAACTTGGCAGCAACAATATGCCATCGCCTTATGTAGTTCATATTTTCATATGAATTTTGACTTTTGTGGACGAATGGACGTCAACGGACTATAGAAAGTTGGTCAAGCAGATCTTGTCAGTAGAAAAAGGCGGTAAATTTGAAAAAAGTATGTGTTTTAAGTGTCTAATTTCAAGTGATATTTTATCATTTTTTTAGGATAGGTGTTTAAAAAATCTTTGGCATAGTTTTGGCATAATCTAGACATTAGTCTAGCATTTTTTCAAAATCCGAGTTGGCAACACTGATTCTTGGAATTTACATACTCAGTATGATGCCCATAGGCACCAAACGTCGCGTGACGTCGAATACCTACCTCGTCATAGTGTGGTGGACCGTCAGCGCCGCACCGCAGTATGTAGTCCTGTGCCGGGACATTCTTTGCATTTCCTAATGTGATGCCCAAAGGCTCCATGTGGCGTACGATGTCATAGATTGACTCATGGATGTTGTGACGTATCTGGTTTGCCTTCTCTACGCGTTCGCTGGCGAACAAAAACATGAAGTCGATCAGTTACGTTTTTTTTAAACTGAAACAGGGTTATTCCGAAAAGAAGAAGAAAGAAAAAGGGTCTGTGCTTTGCTTTAAATTTGTAACTTTATATCCAATAAGTAAAACGGTTGTAGGTACCTCTGGCTAAATCCCTGTATGTGCAGAATCTTCATCTGTTTGATGATGGTGGTTTTTCCGCTCTCACCAGTCCCAAGAAGGAGCAGTTTGATAGCCTACAATACAACACATAAAATAGATACTTAGTATATGTTTTTAGGATCCCGTGCCACAAAAGGAAAAAAACGGAACGCTTATAGGATCACTTTATTGTCCGTCCGTCCGTCTGTCTGTCAAGACCCATCATCTCGCGAACGCGTGGAGGTATCGAGTTGAAATTAAAAGCATATTATATAGTCGTACTCTGGTCTAGAGCCCCTTGAAGCTGTGAAAAAACAAAAAATCAAATAAATGTAACAAAGTCCCGGCCGTTCATCTGTCTCAACGGAATCACAATTTGTAAGGTAGGTACTTCCCTTGGACCTAGAACTATGAAATTTGGCAAGTACCTAATATCGTCTAACACTACAAGTAGTACCTACCTACAGGGAAAAATCTCAAAACATTATAGTAAAAACTAAAATATATTTATATATATTATTTATATAAAATAATTTAAATTTGTACGGAACCCTCGCGGATGGGTCAGTCCGACTCGCACTTGTCCGGTTTTTTTATGATATATGAGGCAAACGAGCATTTTTTTCATGCCAAGTTTCATTTAACTGTAGTACCTATAATGATGTCGTAAAATCAGAGCGTATCTTTGACTGTATGGATGCTGCTTTTTGGCGGGGGGTGTATGGATGCTGCTTTTTGGCGGGGGGTGTATGGATGCTGCTTTTTGGCGGCGGGTGTATGGATGCTGCTTTTTGGCGGGGGGTGTATGGATGCTGCTTTTTGGCGGCGGGTGTATGGACGCTGCTTTTTGGCAGCGGGTGTATGGATGCTGCTTTTTAGCGGCGGGTGTATGGATGCTGCTTTTTGGCGGCGGGTGTATGGATGCTGCTTTTTGGCAGCGGGTGTATGGATGCTGCTTTTTAGCGGCGGGTGTATGGATGCTGGTTTTTAGCGGCGGGTGTATGGATGCTGCTTTTTGGCGGCGGGTGTATGGATGCTTTTTGGCAGCGGGTGTATGGATGCTGCTTTTTGGCGGCGGGTGTATACTGTATGGATGCTGATGGTAACTCACATCATTATAGTTCTTGATCCAGTTCTTGATCTCGCGGTCGATGTACCGCGAGTGGTCCTCATCCTCGTCTTGAGCCTTCATACATGGTATCAGCCTCATATTTAACGTTCGCCAACTTCAAATAAATAAAATAAACACTGATTAAGAACTCATTTATTATATAAGCGTTATAATTATAAAATGAACATAAAACTAAAATTAAGATGACTAAAGCTAAAAAATTAAAAATACCTATCAAAATTTTGCACCCTTGGTAAGGTGCCCATCACGCCGGCAGCGTTCCCGCGCTGGATTGCTATGGCCAATTATTGCGCAAGAAAGCCGCCTGCGCGAGGCTCCCCTGTGGCCACCCTTAGGCGTTTGCTGAGCGCCTTGTGGAGTCCCCGAGCCCTCCTACCCCTGATTAAGCCTTTATGAGGCAGATAGAAATATATTTCCCACCTAATTTTGAACTTTATATCAGAGTGATAGGGTTTAATTTTGCATAATTCCTGGCACCCGAATGCCTTATAAAGGGTTAAACGTTAATGATTTTCTCACATTATTATTTTTCTACCTTAACGGAATTTAATCGCGTAGGTATGCGGATACTAACGCAAGGTAAGCTTAAGTAACAGAAGCGATTAAGATCCGTTAATACATGAAAGAATAGTTAAGTATTTGTTTTTCAAGGGGGCAAAAATTGCTGTTTCACCTCTCGTGCTAATATTGATACCCGAGCAAGCGAAAGATTCCTAAATTGAATTCGATAAATGGAATCTTGACGATCAAACAAATCTTGCCACCGAGTGAAACAAAATGCCTCCCCGTAAAGTAATTATAGGATCTTTTTACAATAAATATAATTAATATTTAAGTCAATACTCACTTGTATGTTTATTAATTTTATTATGGCAAGGCCGGAGGCGCGCACAACACAAATCACAGTGACCGTGTATCGGGGAAATCGCTTATCGCCCGATAATTTTAATACAAGATAATTAAATAGTTGGTAGCGATTAGTCAGGACTTTAGTTTAACGGCAAGAACAATAAAATTGATGTTTATAAAATTCCTTATTCTAATTCTAACTACTAAACAAAGAAATCAGTTGTAAATTGCAGTTTTTTAGAGTTTAAAATACAAGACAAGAATAGGTTTAAAGGTAAACTGCCTTTTTTAGTCATTTGACAATGATAAGATAAAATAACTTAATATTTCGTGTATCGAGTTTCGGAAACTTATCGGTAATACGGACGCGGACTGGATTTGAAGTCGCGAGTGTTACTTACCGCGTATTAGACCTATTATCACAGAATAAATAATAGTACTAGGTATAAGACTCACTCTCTAACAAAACGCGTCTGTTACGATCAGCACAGATATGGCCGCTAGGTGGCGACAGCGCCACGCGCGGCTTATGGCTTTCCCCAAAATTGGGGCGGAACGGATGTACTTTTAGCTACCTGTAGCAAAGCGACGAAATCGCGGAGTGAGCCACGCCTGCTATTATTACCTACTCAGATGTCAGACCATTGTCCTATCTACTTCCTACCTTCATAGTATCTACTTCCTTTGTGCTTTACAGATAAGTATCTTACAATGCTCTTTTGGGTAGGCAAGTTGAAGTTAGGTTGCGTGCAAATATTCGATCGCTTTTCGAAATTGATGCCAATTAGTCAAAAAACTGGATCCTTAATTTTTTGGGACGTTTCCTGTAAGTCGGGTTGAGTGACCGGTGTCGCGATGCCGACGATGTAATTAGGTGGTCAGGACACTCGGAACTCTAATTATTGGTCCACCTAAAGTATGTCCTCTTGAATTTTTGCCTGATTTTATTTTTATTGGGATAATTTTCAAGCCTGCTGTACATGTTAATGAGCAAGCATTTGGCTGTCGAAAATGGTGCACTGTTTTTGTTTGTAAATACATTTAGTCGGCGCAACTTAAAAACCAATATTAAAATTAGACAATTATAAAGAGATGGTCGGACCAGATCTCCGAACAGCTGGAGCTACCTGTTACCACCGCCTTCCATCAAGCATCAGACCGCAACAGTTGGAGGCAATTTATAAATCGCAAGTGGAGTCACGATCCTCAGCAATGGGGGAGCGATTAAGAAGAGAGATTATGAAATTTATGAATGACCCATTTTTTGGGTCCAATTTATTGTGATAAAATAACTTCTTTCTAATCAACTCCAAATTGTTATAATTCTACATATGTTATCATAGTCAACAACAAATAGGGAGGGAACCTTCTTTTGGAATTTTGAAGTCGGTTAAAAACAGTTTATCTTTATGCTAACCGTAATTTGCGGTTTTTGAACGCATCATAGAGGGTTTATGATATTCTGTGTGTAGATAAAATAAAATTGTTAGGTAACCAAAAATCTGATCGCCCCATTACATCTCATTTGGCAGTGAAAATAAATAATTTAGGTTTTTGTATAGAAACCAGTTCTGAAATTTAACCTTTTGGACACCAATATATCCGCACCGCAGGTTCAACGCCAAAGACTGATTAATCGGTCACAGACCACAGAGCAACATAGACCTACGTGCATATGCATAAAGTTCAATTTCTATTTTGACACTTCCGTGACGTGGCGTCCGCGTGACAGCTTTTGTGTTTGCAACAGCGTCGAAAAGGTTAAGTATAAAAAGAAAAAACATGTTATTTTTCTTCTTTCTAATGGTCTTTTATATACAATAGAGTGAGATGTATGCAAAGAATATAATACTCACTAGGAGGATCAATGAATAAAGAGTACCTTTTTGTATTCTATTTCATTGAATAATTTTAATAAAGAGGTTAAGATTAAAATTATAACAACATGTCAATACCAAATTATTTATTTAGATCACTCATTCTGCCACATTGCTTCCTCCAACGAAACTAATTATGTTTCCGTACGTCTATATTAGGAAAAACAAAAATATTTACAATATCAAATACCTTTTCAAAAATAATTCAAATATAACACGGTTATAGATTGACTTGGTAAAAACTTATGTCATCGGTTAAAATATGCGCAAACGTAAAAAAAACTACTTTCCAATATAAAGTAGGTATTATAAAGTCTATTAAGCGATGAAAAAAACATTTTTCCTTAACAAACTTAATTCATATATGTATATGTAACTTATGCAAGCATAATATTATGTGTCCGTCCATAAAGTCTAACATAACTACGTTATTGAAGCTCTTTTTCAAATATATTATAATATACCTATTACTCTTAATATTGATAAAAATGATAAAATTATTATGTGAACCCTTTCTTTTTGTACGCCAGTGCAGGGCTCGGAAACCGTTCTCATTAGTCAAACCGGTTTCGTTCATTCGCCCGGGAACGAAAAGGATTTCGTTACCGTTTGCGGTTACCGGTTAAAGAACTGTTCTTTGGAGATAACGGTTTATGCCATATACGTTCTCATTTCGTTCTTGAGGAACGAAATTAACCAGTTAAATTGAAAATATCGAAGTGAGATAGTATTGCTATCTCTTTCACGTATGACAACGAGTTTAACCGAGAGTCTCCGAAAGCCAAGAGTAACCGGTATTATATCATTCCCTGCGAACCATATAGTTCCGTTCCCTCTTCTTACCGATTAGGAGAGAGAACGTAATTTGTTAGTTCGCGTTCCATCAATTAACCGGTTTTTTGATGAACGAAATAATATATAACGGTTTTGGAACGATATTAACAGGTATTTCAATACCGGTTCCGAGCCCTGCGCCAGTTATGTTTTGTTTATACTCGTACTCGTATACTCTGGCAAACCATCTTCATCAGTAGAAAAAAACGCAAAATTAAAAATTGGTACAGTCGCCATCAGATATATCGGAGCGGCCAAGGTGTTCACAATATCTGAGCACGCACTCTAACGCCTTGACAATAGAGGCGTGCTCAGATATTTGTGAGCACCTTGGCCGCTCCGATATATCTGATGGCGACTGTACAAGCATTTTTCGCAAAGAGCATTTGTGCCGTTTACAACCAAAAGGGCACTTGTTTTCAATAAGACGCGATTACCATAAAGCTTCAATTGGAAATGAACCTTATCGACAATCGACAATTGGTACCTTTTTTGAATAAATAATAGTACTGGGTACAGAAGGTTCACTCTAACAAAACGCGTCTATTACGACAAATATGATCACAGGGTGGCGCAAGCGCGAGCAGGCGTCCGTTCCGTAGCGGTGCGCGGCAACCATTACTGCTAGACACCAAAATTAGTGTGGGCCGCATGTACTTGTAGCGACGCGACGATATCGCGGAGAGAGCCACGCCTGCATTTAGTTGAAAACGTCACATTCACTATAGACGGACACAAATATAAATAAGATCATGGTGAAATCATAAATGCATGATTATAATGGCGTTTTAACAATAACTTAACAACTTATTGGGTCGGGTTCACCTTTCGATTACTCTCCTTATAATATAGGCCAGCATCCGACTCACTAATTGTCAATGTCGTTAGATAACTGTCACGGCTGACAAAACTAATATTGGAAGTCAGATTTTATAGAAATAAATACTAAAAACCTGGTGCAACCAAGGGGGAGTCCCTTATCTAGATTTAGTTATCAGTTCGACTTGTATTTTTTTAAATAATACATGACTACTTTGAAAAACCTCGTATCTTGTTCTGTCAATCAAAAGAAAAATATAGTAACTATGTATGGGATTCATACAGAGTTACTGCGTTTTAACTTTGAATAGCAGTGCGAGAAACGATATTTTTCTAATTAGTGACGATATATATCGTTTTATTTGCAACAGAATATTTATTTACGATACAAGTGCGGAAAAGAGGAAACGTTCAACGTTCTACAGTACATATAGCCCTTTAAAGTTTTGTATGTCAAAGTGCTATTTTACGCACTAGTGCGGGAAAATAGGACCATATGTACTGTAAATTATATTTTTATTAAATATGCATTTATTCCTATTACAATGGAGTTAGACAAAGAGTCAGTCGGATTTCTGGCAGCATAATTGTATATTTTAGAAAACTAACATTACGAACATACAAACTTGTCAATCCCTTGTCAACCAGATTTAAAAAAAACATCGAGTCAAAACATGATTCGGCAAAAAAAACACCAGATAATAAAATAATTTTCTCATAACTTTACTCTTACTTACATATACGTATATTTCCTCTCGAATTTCATATTTCTACTCTGTATGTTATACAAAACATGTAACCTTTAATCCTTTACCAGGCATAGTACGATTTATCGACCACATACGCGCCAATAGAATATCAACTTTAGCATTCTGATTTAAGGTTCAACCACAGAACAAATAATAGTACTGCCGTCATCGTCATCATCATCATCTCAGCCATAAGACCTCCACTGCTGAACATAGGCCTCCCCCTTATGGGGGGTGAATGCCATAATCGCCACGCTTGGCAGGCGGGCTGGCGATCACAGTCGAGTACACCGAATTTGAGGGACGCTGCTGCCCCGTACTGCCGTACAGAAAGGAAACTTCCTACAAAACCGAAGTTTGACAGCGGTTCAGGGTTGAATCATGCTGTCCCTTTCTAATATATGGCACTATCCCTTTCGGCTATTTAGGGTTGTCAAAATTCAAGCCATTATCTTATCTGTGGTCGTGCTCGCAAAGGGACGTCAAGTTATGTCAACCCTAATAATTGCTCGGAGCAATGCTGAGCCGAACGGAGCCGAGTTTGCACGAAGTCAGGAGTTTCGCACCCCTGGTTCAACTTAGTTTGCACTTACGAGAAAAGTGACTTGTCTTCAAATAAATCATCAAATTGTTCAGTTGGAATATGTTTTAGTTATTTGTACATCAAGAGATCAAAGTTTAATATTTCTTCGAGGGCTTATTTTGAGTCCCGTGCAAGCGAAAGATTCTATAATAATCTAATTTAGAATCTTGAGCGTAGTAAGGGATTCAAAAGCGCACGAGATGTAAATAACTTTGATCTCGTGTAGTACACAAAATTTTTCACCCTAAGTAGTGAGAACATACCTAGAGGGACAGAGATAATAGAACCCAAGTATATCGAACTTGTATTAGACCCCGCATGTTGAAATGACATTTGACTATAAAGGTCACTTGAATGACATTTTGTCTCACTCAGTGAGCAAAATGCGATTTTGCTCACTGAGTGAGACAAAATGACTCAGTGAGCAAAATCGCATTTTGCTCACTGTTTTTAAGAAGCAAAGTACCCTTGTTCGAGCTGCTGAGGTGAAAATTTTTTTTGGGAAATCATGTAGATTGGTGCGGCCTGGAAAAGGATTCAAGATTACGGAAGAATTTCAAACATCTGATGTTCTCTTAATCATATTTTTTTATTTTGAAGAAAGCTTTGAGCTCGTTGGCGATTTTTAATAATCGATCGATAATTTTAACCGGTCAAAACTGTTAAAAAAATGTGTCAATACTTAAAAATCTTAACATAACAGATATATGTCTATAATTCTACGTCAAAAACCAGTAAAAAAAGGGGAGCGTGTAAGCTATTAAAAAATTCACAATTTCATGTCTATAATTATAATAAATGTACAAAATAACTTTGTATCATTGTTCGTTAGACTAGAAAGTATACACTGTTAATAGACTAGCGAGCATAATAACATCTAAAACTATGTATAAAAAGTGTATCACGTTCAATTTAACTTCAACATTAAACTTAACAATATCACATAATATAGACCAGGAGCCGGTTGCAAAACGAACGAGTGAATCAAATAAGTGAGAAAAACCTTATTTTGCTCGCTAGTGTACTAGTAATATGCGGTGTAAAAATATACCATCTAAAGGTAGGGAACCGATATAGGGGCCCACTGATTAACAGTCCGCCGGACGGTATCGGCCTGTCAGTTGTTTGGAACTGTCAAAATTTTGTTCTCAGGCCGATACCGTCCGGCGGACTGTTAATCAGTGGGCCCCTTAAAACTATACATTATTGTGTACATACACGATATAGTGGTGTGGTTTATACAATATATCAAGGCTCCGTTTTGAGCACGGGGCCTTAGAAATGGACTCGCAAGCCGGGTTCTTCGCAGGCAAACCATCTAGTTTAATTAAAATATAGGATTTAACCTAAAAGCAATTGTAATATAGAGTTAGCACTAAGCGTGCCTGTGAGGGGTATACGCAATGCGGGGAAATTAAAAATACGTTTTAACAAGGCTAACATGACAAAAACCCCCTACGTAATTAAATTTAGTCGGATTCATTCTTGCGCACCAAGTTTTGGTGGGCAACAAAACGATCACCGTTTTGGCATGGCAGTTAGGACTTTTTATGGCAAGGACAAATAGTAATAGCACTTTCTCTTCTCTTCCAATTGAAAGTTCCATAAGACCATCCCGTTCGGACATGGTGTTATTATTGTAATTTCTATAGAACACTTGCTTTTAGGATATAATTGTAGTCATAGTCTGTGTCCTAACATAACACAGAGTTACAGATTAACCCCCTTATTCATAAACGTTTACTAAAGTTGACAAGCCTATAATAATCGTTTATCCCTTTCCGACGTATTGGTATGATGGAAAGGGACAAATGATTATTATCGGCTTGTCAACTTTAGTAAACGTTTATGAATAAAGGGGGTAGTGCATAATTGCTCGTCCATCTTATTTTCTAGGAAACGTTCGTACTTCAGTCAACCTCAGTACTTTTTGCACCGAGACTGACTGAAATAGCAAGACACGTTCGTACGTTTCCGTGAAAATACGATGGAAAACGATTATGCACTACATCTGTATTATAAAAGTGTAGCAATGTCCTTACTTTAGTTACTAAGACTCATGACAGAGGTATTTGAATTAGGTTTGAGCTACGCTTACGTTTATTTATTTCGGTGCTTCCTATGTAGTGTGAGACTCTGCAACAAAAATTATCAGGTCATTGAATAGAGCACGAAACTAAAATTTCACGTAACAATACAAGGCAAAAGTTAACCTCTAGCCGCCCAAAGACCCATAAAAAGGTCTCCTGTTCCTTTCTAATTTGAACTTTGTGTTGACAAGATCAAGATTTCATTTTGCTTGGCAAGGTTTGACGTATGGGCCGGCTAGAGGTTAAAACGGATCCAATTTTCAATATAAAATCAATAATGGTAAGAGAATGTAAAGTGAGTTTTTTTTTGTTTCTAATTAGAGACGGGCCGAAAATTCGGTAATTATTCGGTATTCGGCATATTCTACATGTTGTCCAGTGGCCCGTCTAGGTGATCTAGCATGCCCTGTGTGACCTAGGCTAGTGTGTTACCTAAGACATGGACGAGCAGGGGAGGCGCGGGGAGCCCCATCTGTGTGAGCACGCGGTCCAGCCACTGCAGCCGTCCAGGTGATCCAGCATGCCCTGTGTGACCTAGGCTAGTGTGTTACCTAAGACATGGACGAGCAGGGGAGGCGCGGGGAGCCCCATCTGTGTGAGCACGCGGTCCAGCGACTGCAGCCGTCCAGGTGACCCAGCATGCCTGTGTGACCTAGGCTAGTGTGTTACCTAGGACATGGACGAGCAGGGGAGGCGCGGGGAGCCCATCTGTGTGAGCACGCGGTCCAGCGACTGCAGCCGTCCAGGTGACCCAGCATGCCTGTGTGACCTAGGCTAGTGTGTTACCTAGGACATGGACGAGCAGGGGAGGCGCGGGGAGCCCATCTGTGTGAGCACGCGGTCTAGCCACTGCAGCGGCCCGTTCAGATGCAGCTCGATCCAACATGGCGTCGATGTCACCGTCTGCCGTCTGACAAACAGGTAAAATTAATACACATCCATAACACTCACATTACTGATTCGATTTTTTTACTGTCTGCAAAAAAGGGCTGCTCTCAATTTGTCAGAATATTTTTCAGGAATCTATTTGAGACACTGAAATTAGTTGTCTTAGACCCACTTGTATCATCCCACTAACCCGGGGTCACAATGATGTATGCAGCTCGGGTGCGCGCGAGTCACCCTTCGTCGAATGACTGTATAGACTGTGCCAGAGTTAACCGGTTAAACTGTTAACCCAGTGTCAAATTGTACCGGTAACTATGGTAGCTACGTACCACCTGGAGGCGCACAGTGGAAAAAGAGGCTACACCAGTTGGCCTCGGCTGAGCGGAGCTGGTGGAGGTCGCGCTGGACCGCGAAAAATGGAAATCCCTTCTGAGAGCCCTATACCCTTGATGAGGGATAACAGGATATCATCATCAACTATGGTAGCTACAGGTGTAGGCGACGCATATATTTTATGTGAACTGTATTTTAGGTTTATTATTTTTTATTGGTTTTGGTTAACTTTGGTACTTGTAATGCCATCTAGTGTAAACCATTCTAATTAAAGCTACATAAAAACAATGGACGGTAGCGAGCCCAAGTCATGCGCTGCACCTATATGTAACGTAAGGTAGAAGTACATTTCCAAAATTCACACCCGCCGCGTTGACTCCTCGCTCGTACCACAGTTTTCGCCTTGTATTTTGCGTATTTACGTCTTTTATTTAACCTGTCACCTACAACAGGTTTAACCGATTAACCCCGGGTTAGTATATGGTGATATACCTGTACTCGGCGCCCCAGCCCTTGACGAAGCTCATCCGAATGGTGCACATGCGCGTCAGCTGGAACACGGCCTCGAAGCCCTGCGGCACCGACGCGGACAGCAGCGCGGCGAACTCTTGGTTGTTGAAGATCTTCAGGTTGCAGCCTGAAACAAACATTTTAACTATAGTTGGTCAAGCAAATCTTGTCAGTAGAAAAAGGCGCGAAATTCAAATTTTCTATGGGACGATAATCCTTCTAGCCTACATTTTTTTTTAAATTTGCCGCCTTTATCTACTGACAGCATTTGCTTGACCAACGAAACCTCACATTTCACTTTATTTCTATAACAATGATCCCCACTTCCCCAGAATATGTGATTTTGTAAATAGGCCAATCAAATTTGATTTTTTCGAAGAATTATTTCCCAGCAAGCTGGAAATCATTTTAATGGGGGTTTTCAGAAAAAATGGTACCATTTACTTTTTTTTTCATACCACTTATTTTCGAAAAGTCATCAACTTTTGGGTTATTTAGACTCTACAAAAATTTTGCCTCCCGTAGAAAATACAAATACAAATAATTTATTGAGAAAAGTATAGACCAAATGGACCAGTCAAAATACAAGAAATCGCCAAATTTTTTTTTTCGCAATTTCGAGGTTGGTCCCATAGTAAAAGTTGCTTAGTATAATCCCAAAACTTCCCCGGCAACGGAAATGCAGTATTTTTTTAGCCTTCCTGTATATTTTCCACATACGGCACTTCAAGCATACTGTGTTCTATTTTCGATGAGTAAGACTGACATTCTATTGTCATTTTTGAAATGTCAGCCTGGTAAAGGGTTAAGGTGGTTCGCTTTTCATACAAAATTCAATCAAAGCTCATTAAGTAACTACACACTATTAGTACACAAATATTTCCGCATTTATCTTCTTTCGAATATTCGTTTGCGCGAAATTAACAGGAAAACAATGTTTCATACAGAAATTATGCAAAAATCATAGTTAACTTTTCATCAATTTTACGTATGTATGTGTCACAAATGTCGTGTACAGATACATTTGCGACGTTGCCATACCATTTCCGACGTTGCCGGGCTGACCACGGCTCGAATTTGGAGTGCCGTCATGTTTAGTGCAATTTTGTTGACACTGATATTTGACAGGTAGTTAATTGACCTAAGCGAGAAGTTCGTCAGCTTAGCTAAGAACTATCATGGCGTGTTATGCAAACAGTCGCTTTTTTGCTTGCAAACGGAAGATTCCCGGTTCGATCCCCAGTCATTGTATGCTGGAACATAACTTTTTGTATTTTTGTTACACCTAAATTTGGTATTGTTTTTTTATTTTTATTTAATTTTTCTTATTATCATAAATAGATTATTAAGTATGGGCTACACGTATTCTTTTATTTTTACAAAGATAATTAGAAATTATACTCTTCCTAATCTCTCTGATTTTTACAATCAGGACTTCCTCACTGCAATAAAAACCGGGCAAGTGCGAGTCGGACTCGCGCACGAAGGGTTCCGTGCCATAATGCAAAAAAAAAACAAAAAAAAGCAAAAAAAAACGGTCACCCATCCAAGTACTGACCACTCCCGACGTTGCTTAACTTTGGTCAAAAATCACGTTTGTTGTATGGGAGCCCCATTCAAATCTTTATTTTATTCTGTTTTTAGTATTTGTTAATTGTTATAGCGGCAACAGAAATACATCATCTGTGAAAATTTCAATTGTCTAGCTATTACGGTTCGTGAGATACAGCCTGGTGACAGACGGACGGACGGACGGACGGACAGCGAAGTCTTAGTAATAGGGTCCCGTTTTACCCTTTGGGTACGGAACCCTAAAAAGAAGTGTATAAAATTTCCTGTGGTTAAAAATAATGGATTTTGTCTATGAATGAAAAACACAATTATTACTATAGTTTGTTTTTTTTAGCATTAGAAATAAGGTAAACAATCTTGACGTGTCTTTTAATTGAAAAACACATTTTAAAAATAACTTACGGCAAATATGTAACAATTATAAATCTAATACGATCATTTATATTCTTCTGTTTTCATAAGTAATCGTTTTTAGGGTTCCGTACCCAAAGTGTAAAACGGGACCCTATTACTAAGACTTCGCTGTCCGTCCGTCCGTCCGTCCGTCCGTCTGTCACCAGGCTGTATCTCACGAACCGTGCTTAGACAGTTGAAATTTTCACAGATGATGTATTTCTGTTGCCGCTATAACAACAAATACTAAAAACAGAATAAAATAAATATCTAAATGGGGCTCCCATACAACAAACGTGATTTTTGACCAAAGTTAAGCAACGTCGGGAGGGGTCAGTACTTGGATGGGTGACCGTTTTCTTTTTGCTTTTTTTTGTTGTTTTTTTTGCATTATGGTACGGAACCCTTCGTGCGCGAGTCCGACTCGCACTTGCCCGGTTTTTGATTTTTAAAAAACCTGATAACACTGAGTATGTGGGGGAAGCGCTGCTGGCCTAGCGGAAAGCAATTCGGAGGTCGCGGGTTCTAACCCCGGCTTGTACTTACCAATGATTTTTCGAACTTTTGTACGAAATAGCATTTGATACCTACCTATTTATACACCGATACCTATTTTTCGGTGAAAGAAAACAATGTGAGGAAACCGGACTAATCCAAATAAGTTTACTCTCTGGGTTGGAAGGTCAGGGCAGTCGATTTCGTAAAAACTAGTGCGCATGCCAATTCTGGGATTAGTTGCCAAGCGGAGATTGAATATCTGGGAGACCGACCAAAGCTTACAAAACATAAAAACTCAAAAATGCGCGTTTTCTCATAGACCTAGCTAAGAGATCAAACCCCTTATAGCAAATTTCATCGAAATCGTTAGAGCCGTTTCTGATACCATCCAAATATATAAATAAATAATTATATATCTAATAATTGCTCGTTTAAAGGTAAGATAACACAAAGGAGAAACAAAAAGAAATTACCTACTCGCACCAGTCTTGAACCCCAATCCTCTTGCACGTATTTCCACGAACATACCGTTACGCTATTGCAACATACTTACGTTGTGTGAAATTGTCTACTACAAGGATCACGGAAACACTGTTTGCATGTGTGAGTAATAGTAGGAAAAAGCGTGACAGCAACACTCCGTCGAATTAAAAAGGTGGTTTTTGCACAATGAAGTATTCAATGTTTATTTTAATAGTTCAATATTTACTTAAAGAGTGCGCGAAACATACTTTTAAGTATACAAATACCAAGACCATTTCACAAAAAAATAAAATCTGAAATTTTGCAAAAGTGGTGCCATCTAGCGAGAGTTAAGTTTTGAGTAACCTAGGCGAACCACCTTAATATAATACAATACAATACTCTTTATTGCACACCTCACATACACGTAGTTTACAATAAATGGACAACAACATAAACAAAGACAATAGAGGTAACAACAGGCGGTCTTATCGCTTAAGAGCGATCTTTTCCAGACAACCTTTGGGTATCGGAGACATAAGAATTAGAATATACGGTAGGTGGCGCAAAGAAAAAATATGAAAACTAAAAATATGAAAAAAAAAGATAAGCACTCCCGTGTAATAAAAGAGACACGGCGATATTTATAGTTACTACTCGCCCAGCGGTGAGCTATAAATATCGCCGTGTCTCTTTTATTTACACGGGAGCGCTTATCTTTTGTTCGTGTTTATAGCCGATAGCTCATAGCTTACTAGCTCGCGGTGGGACCAGTGCCTTAAGGTTTGATTTGAAGGAGGTAATAGATAGAGAACGTCTTAACTCGACAGGGAGGGAGTTCCATAGTCGAATGGCCCGAAAAGTAAATGAGCAATTATAAAATTTGGAAGAGGAAGATGGCACAGATAGGAGCAAATTTTGAGAGGATCCAAGAGAATTAACATAAGGTAAAACGTTCCTTGAGATAGCGGGGAGTTGCAGGATTAAAAAGTATAGAATAAAGAAAAGAAAGTATGTGAGAGTTACGACGATGACGGATAGGGAGCCACTTGAGTTGGGATCGGAAACTGGAAATATGGTCATATTTGCGTAACCCGAATATGAACCGTATGCAGACATTTTGAATGAATATATCAAATATCTGGGAGACCGAGCTTCATATAAAAACTGAAAAATGCGCATTTTCTCAGAGATTAGACCTAGCTAGATCGATTTATCACCCCCGAAAACCCTCATATGTATAGCAAAAGTCATCGAAATCGTTATAGCCGTTTCGTTTCTTATAAATAAATAAACATAATAGTATATTTACCAGGGGGGATCTTGCAGACGGTGGCGGGATGCCAGCCGTAGCGCTGGTTGCAGTTGGGGCTCTGCACGAAGATCGAGGAGTCGCTCAGACACTCCGCGAACACCTCACCTGAGGACAATATACACCTTACATTAGTAATCCATTTCTTCATTAGCCTATGAATGTACAGTCGCCATCAGATGTATCGGAGCGGGCGAGGTGCTCAAAAATATCTGAACACGCATTGCAAGCCTTTTAAGCCAAATCTCATAAAATAGGCATTTGCTTTTAGCTTGTAGTTCATCACTAAGGAAGAGCGGTGTTCCTTAACACATGTATTTATATACTTAAAAAGGGGCACCAACCTGTATTTTGTTAAATAATCCTTGTTAGCCAATAAATCATTTTACATTTTCAAAAAAGGCAAGCTATGATAGCGCCATCTGTGCAAACCAGTGGCGTAGCTAGGCGTGGGCGAAGTGGGCTGTCGCCCACGGCCTCGCGTCCCAAGCCCCGGCCTCGCGCGAGGCCCCTTCGGGCACAGTGAAAGAAAAGGGCCTCGCAGATGCGATTTCGACCACGGCTAGATTAGGCCACGCTACGCCACTGATGCAAACCTTTGACAGTAGCCAACCCCATTAAATAAAAACGAAAAACAGTGTAAACAAGTAGACTTTACATTAACTCACCGCCAATGTAATAGAGGCGCACGCCCTTGCCGATGTGCCGCCGGGTCTGCTCCACCACCTCGTTGCGGTTCACGTTGGAGAGGAGCCCCAAGCAGAACCTGAGAGAAGGGGCCTCGCAAGGCCCCTCCGGGCACAGTGAAAGAAAAGGGCCTCGCAGATGCGATTTCGACCACGGCTAGATTAGTCCACGCTACGCCACTGATGCAAACCTTTGACAGTTGCCAATAGGGCTCGCGGTCGAGTCCGTGTTTCGTTTACACGTTTCGAATACCCGTTTCCGAATAACACGTACACGGTTTTCTGGCCCGTTCCGCACGTGTAATTAAGAAACGTGTAATTGAGATCCGTCTCCACGGATAAACGGGTATTCGAAGAAACGGATCTTATTTACTCGTGGCTCCGGACACGTCCTTGACGAGTAGTGAAGGAACGAGCCGGCGCGGCGTACTTAAGAGCTACAAATAAATAGACAAAAGATTCATGACGAGTTTTCGTCATATCTAACCTTATTCCGTGGTCCATAGAGTCGAAATTAAAAAAAACGGTTTAAATACTCGTAACCCTTTTCTGAGCAGGTAGTTTTTGCTTGCGATGTTGCAATACGAGTAGAAAATTAGAAATACAGTATACCTATGCTACTTATCAAAATAGTATTTTGTATAAGACTTCAAATACTAATACTTTATGGTTTATTATTAATAAATCATTTGCTTCGATATATTTGCTTCTTTAATTTTAGCCGCTGCATTTGTTACAATTTCATGTATGTGTAGACAGGTTCTCCTTAGTACACCGACATAAAGCTTAGAATTGGCTATGGCAGGTCTGATAACGATTTGGGATGCTACTTGTTTTCGGCGATATCAGACAAAAGGGTATTGGAAAACAACACGTTGAATGGAACACCACCGGCCGGCATTTATTACCTGAGCACTAGTGTGAAAGTGACCCAAGTGAACATGAATGATTACCAATTTTGAGATCTATCTTAATATATTTAACAATATAATTGCAAGGTAACCCAGGTAGCATGGGTTTTTTAAAAGTTCTCGCGTGAAATCCTGCGTTTCAAATGCCGCTTTTGTGTACTTTTTTTTGCATCGTTGGTGGATTTGCTGTTCTCGCGCAACAGTTAGGTAATTGATAAAAATAACAAATGACCACTAAGTAGTAGTAGGTAGTATTTATCTGCACACGTATTCTTCGCGAAACTATATAACTTACACCATTATAAGTATATAAAATGTGTTTCTTTGATTGAAATGTAATATGTAATGAAATTAGCTTAAAAGCAATAATAGTAAAAAAATGAAGGTTCTAAACTAGGGACGGGTAGGTTTAAAATTAAAAATAGTAGACTATATAGAATAGGGACATATTGTATAGTTTGCTAAATATGATATATCTATATTATATAAAGCCGCAACCCGACTGATTGATTGACATGATTGTTCTCCCAGAAGGAGGTTCGTGGGGTATTCGAGTTTGGTACGGTCGTATAGAGGGCGGTCTGGTGACCTCCAGAAAAATCCGACTTTTGGTCTACCGCTTCCGGTCAGAAAAATGTACGACGGCCCGGCCAAACGGTGGGAGGTAGGTGGGGCGTGCTCGACCAAATGTCATAGAGGGACCCTGGCAGTTTTTGAAGCCACCATTTTTTTTTCAAAATGGCCGACTTTTTTTTTTTAATTTTTTCAAGTTTGTCCTAGCGCGCTGAAATTTTGGTCACAGAATCTCATAGGCTCCTAGATTCCTACGAAAAAAAATTTTTTGGAAAAATGCTCTAATTGTTGGAAAACTGGCCACTTTTGTTTTGTATGGCAACTTTTAAACGGTGCGAGATAGGTGGGGGGTGCTCGACCAAATGTCATAGAGGGCCTCGAGGCAAAACAAACTGCATTAAAAAAAATTCAAAATGGCCGACTTTTTTTTTTTTAATTCTTCAAGTTGATCCGAGCGCGCTGATATTTAGCATGGCGGAAGATAGTGGGCTCTAGATTCCTATGAAAAAAAAATTTTTTGGAAAAAATCCAAGATGGCGGAAATAATGGGCATTTTAATTTTGTATGGCAACTTTTAAACGGTGCGAGATGGGTGGGGGGTGCTCGACCAAATGTCATAGAGGGCCCCGAGACAAATCAAACTGCATTTAATTTTTTTCAAAATGGCCGACTTTTTTTTTTAATTTTTTTCAAGTTGGTCCGAGCGCGCTGAGATTTGGCATGCGGCGAGCTTGGGGGCCCAAAATTACCATGTGAAAAAAAAATTTTGGAAAAATCCAAAATGGCGGCGGACACGGGCCAAATTCAAATTTCCAAGTAGGTTAAGCGAGCCCGAAGGGCGAGCTTCAGGCTGGGAGGCCGAAGGCCGACCTCGCGGAGGGCCGTCAGGCCCGGAGCTTGACCCCGAATGTCCAAGCGTGCCCCACCCCCAGTAATTTTGGGCGAGGCCGAAGGCCGAGCTGCGGGAATGACGAACAAAGCAAAATCCTATACAAAAAGTGTGTTAAGCGAGCCCGAAGGGCGAGCTTCAGGCCGGGAGGCCGAAGGCCGACCCCGGCGGAGGGCCGAAGGCCCGTAGCCTCCACCCCGACTCCCAAAACGCGAGGCCGAAGGCCGAGCTGCGTGAATGCAGTTCCTGCAAGCGTTCTACAAAGTCAACTGTCTTGATAAGCGAAGCCGGCGGGCCGAAGGCCCGACGGCGGAGCGTCGAGGCTCGCGAAGGCCGAAGGCCGAGCTCCGCGTAGGGCCGAAGGCCCGAAGCGTCACACGAGAGGGGGAAGTTGGAGCTTAAACACGACCCAATAGGAAAAGTGTCTTAGACAAGCGAAACGGCGGGCCGAAGGCCGAAGGCCGTAGGCCCGACGTGAGCTTGTCAAGACACTTTTACTATTGGGTCGTGTTTAAGCTCCAACTTCCCGCTTACGCCCCAAAGCAAAACCAACCCTCCAAGTGTTTTAATAAGCGAAGCGGCGGGCCGAAGGCCCGACGCTGAGCTTCGAAACCCAGCGAAGGCCGAAGGCCGAGCTCCGCGTAGGGCCGAAGGCCCGGAGCGTCCCTTTCGATTTCCCAAGCACGCGAGGCCGAAGGCCGAGCTGCGGGAATGAAGTGCTCTCACGCGGATCTTTTCGTCTTAGCAAAAGTAGAAATTCATTTAATTTTCCCTTTGGAAAACAAACTACTACACAATTACAACAGCAACAACAACATTACCAACAACAACACATCAACAACAGCAAACAACACGCGTACCGCGGGGCCCTCGGGCCCCGCGCACAGGGCAAAATCTAGTCTATATTATATAAAGCCGCAACCCGATGATTAATTGACATGATTGTTCTCCCAGAAGGAGGTTCGTGGGGTATTTGAGTTTGGTACGGTCGTATAGAGGGCGGTCTGGTGACCTCCAGAAAAATCCGACTTTTGGTCTACCGCTTCCGGTCAGAAAAATGTACGACGGCCCGGCCAAACGGTGGGAGGTAGGTGGGGGGTGCTCGACCAAATGTCATAGAGGGACCCTGGCAGTTTTTGAAGCCACCATTTTTTTTTCAAAATGGCCGACTTTTTTTTTTAAATTTTTTCAAGTTTGTCCTAGCGCGCTGAAATTTTGGTCACAGAATCTCACAGGCTCCTAGATTCCTACGAAAAAAAAATTTTTGGAAAAATGCTCTAATTGTTGGAAAACTGGCCACTTTTGTTTTGTATGGCAACTTTTAAACGGTGCGAGATAGGTGGGGGGTGCTCGACCAAATGTCATAGAGGGCCTCGAGGCAAAACAAACTGCATTAAAAAAAATTCAAAATGGCCGACTTTTTTTTTTTAATTTTTTCAAGTTGGTCCGAGCGCGCTGAGATTTGGCATGGCGAGAGATAGAGGCCTCTAGATACCTACGAATAATAAAATTTTTGGAAAAAATCCAAGATGGCGGAAATAATGGGCATTTTAATTTTGTATGGAAACTTTTAAACGGTGCGAGATGGGTGGGGGGTGCTCGACCAAATGTCATAGAGGGCCCCGAGACAAAACAAACTGCATTTAATTTTTTTCAAAATGGCCGACTTTTTTTTTTTAATTTTTTCAAGTTGGTCCGAGCGCGCTGAGATTTGGCATGCGGCGAGCTTGGGGGCCCAAGATTACCATGTGAAAAAAAAATTTTGGAAAAATCCAAAATGGCGGCGGACACGGGCCAAATTCAAATTTCCAAGTAGGTTAAGCGAGCCCGAAGGGCGAGCTTCAGGCTGGGAGGCCGAAGGCCGACCTCGCGGAGGGCCGTCAGGCCCGGAGCTTCACCCCGAATGTCCAAGCGTGCCCCACCCCCAGTAATTTTGGGCGAGGCCGAAGGCCGAGCTGCGGGAATGACGAACAAAGCAAAATCCTATACAAAAAGTGTGTTAAGCGAGCCCGAAGGGCGAGCTTCAGGCCGGGAGGCCGAAGGCCGACCCGGGCGGAGGGCCGAAGGCCCGGAGCCTCCACCCCGACTCCCAAAACGCGAGGCCGAAGGCCGAGCTGCGTGAATGCAGTTCCTGCAAGCGTTCTACAAAGTCAACTGTCTTGATAAGCGAAGCCGGCGGGCCGAAGGCCCGACGGCGGAGCGTCGAGGCTCGCGAAGGCCGAAGGCCGAGCTCCGCGTAGGGCCAAAGGCCCGAAGCGTCACACGAGAGGGGGAAGTTGGAGCTTAAACACGACCCAATAGGAAAAGTGTCTTAGACAAGCGAAACGGCGGGCCGAAGGCCGAAGGCCGTAGGCCCGACGTGAGCTTGTCAAGACACTTTTACTATTGGGTCGTGTTTAAGCTCCAACTTCCCGCTTACGCCCCGAAGCAAAACCAACCCTCCAAGTGTTTTAATAAGCGAAGCGGCGGGCCGAAGGCCCGACGCTGAGCTTCGAAACCCAGCGAAGGCCGAAGGCCGAGCTCCGCGTAGGGCCGAAGGCCCGGAGCGTCCCTTACGATTTCCCAAGCACGCGAGGCCGAAGGCCGAGCTGCGGGAATGAAGTGCTCTCACGCGGATCTTTTCGTCTTAGCAAAAGTAGAAATTCATTTAATTTTCCCTTTGGAAAACAAACTACTACACAATTACAACAGCAACAACAACATTACCAACAACAACACATCAACAACAGCAAACAACACGCGTACCGCGGGGCCCTCGGGCCCCGCGCACAGGGCAAAATCTAGTTAACACATGTATTAAAACTGTTATAAATAATTTAAAAAAATTCTTACGCCAAACGAGTTCATCTGAAGTCTGAAGTTAACATTCAATACTAGACCTTGCATACCCAGACCTAGAGCATTGATTGGCTCAAAGTGTTTCGGATCCGTTCGGGCCGGTGTTAAGTACCCGTGTAAACGGAGATACGTATCTGAGAAACGTTTCTTGGGAACGTTTCTTGGATACGTATCCGGATCCCGGCGGTTCCGTGTAAACCGTGTTCTTAGCACCGCCGGTCTTAAGAACACGGGTATTCGTTTCGGCGTGTAACACGGATACCGGGAGCCCTAGTTGCCAACCCCATTGAAAAAAAAAAGAAACAGTGTAAACAAGTAGACTTTACATTAACTCACCGCCAATGTAATAGAGGCGCACGCCCTTGCCGATGTGCCGCCGGGTCTGCTCCACCACCTCGTTGCGGTTCACGTTGGAGAGCAGCCCCAGGCAGAACCTGAGAGAAGGGGCCTCGCGAGGCCCCTCCGGGCACAGTGAAAGAAAAGGGCCTCGCAGATGCGACTTCGGCCATGGCTAGATTAGTTCTCGCTACGCCACTGATGCAAACCTTTGACAGTTGCCAACCCCATTGAAAAAAAAAAAGAAACAGTGTAAACAAGTAGACTTTACATTAACTCACCGCCAATGTAATAGAGGCGCACGCCCTTGCCGATGTGCCGCCGGGTCTGCTCCACCACCTCGTTGCGGTTCACGTTCGAGAGCAGCCCCAGGCAGAACCTGAGAGAAGGGGCCTCGCGAGGCCCCTCCGAGCACAGTGAAAGGAAAGGGCCTCGCAGATGCGACTTCGGCCACGGCTAGATTAATCCACGCTACGCCACTGATGCAAACCTTTGACAGTAGCCAACCCCATTGAAAAAAAAAAGAAACAGTGTAAACAAGTAGACTTTACATTAACTCACCGCCAATGTAATAGAGGCGCACGCCCTTGCCGATGTGCCGCCGGGTCTGCTCCACCACCTCGTTGCGGTTCACGTTGGAGAGGAGCCCCAGGCAGAACCTGAGAGAAGGGGCCTCGCGAGGCCCCTCCGGGCACAGTGAAAGAAAAGGGCCTCGCAGATGCGACTTCGCCCACGGCCAGATTAATCCACGCTACGCCACTGATGCAAACCTTTGACAGTTGCCACCGCATTAAAAAAAACGGAAAACAGTGTAAAACAAGTAGACTTTACATTAACTCACCGCCAATGTAATAGAGGCGCACGCCCTTGCCGATGTGCCGCCGGGTCTGCTCCACCAACTCGTTGCGGTTCACGTTGGAGAGCAGCCCCAGGCAGAACCTGAGAGAAGGGGCCTCGCGAGGCCCCTCCGGGCACAGTGAAAGAAAAGGGCCTCGCAGATGCGATTTCGCCCACGGCTAGATTAATCCACGCTACGCCACTGATGCAAACCTTTGACAGTTGCCAACCCCATTTAAAAAAAAAAGAAACAGTGTAAACAAGTAGACTTTACATTAACTCACCGCCAATGTAATAGAGGCGCACGCCCTTGCCGATGTGCCGCCGGGTCTGCTCCACCACCTCGTTGCGGTTCACGTTGGAGAGCAGCCCCAGGCAGAACCTGAGAGAAGGGGCCTCGCGAGGCCCCTCCGGGCACAGTGAAAGAAAAGGGCCTCGCAGATGCGACTTCGCCCACGGCTAGATTAGTCCACGCTACGCCACTGATGCAAACCTTTGACAGTTGCCAACCCCATTAAATAAAAACGAAAAACAGTGTAAACCAGTAGACTTTACATTAACTCACCGCCAATGTAATAGAGGCGCACGCCCTTGCCGATGTGCCGCCGGGTCTGCTCCACCACCTCGTTGCGGTTCACGTTGGAGAGGAGCCCCAGGCAGAACCTGGGAGGAAACTATGTTTTATTCGAGTAACGACAGAGTAAATTTCAAGGAGGAAAAATTACTGCCTTGGGTGCTCTGGATGCTCCAGCGTTCTGCCAACCGTGCCACCTATACCACATCCATAGCCAGCGAATCTTTCCACCATATGGGTCTAGGGGAGCCTAGTGACATCTACCGTTACAACCAAGACAGTAATTTTTCCACTTTTAAATTTATTCTAAGCTTAATAACATCGTTCGTAGACATTTCGGTTTGTTTAAAATTAAAATTTCGAGTAACCACGACATGATGCCATATCCCTTAATTGGACAACATGTACATTTGGATACTTTTATATCTTTTAGCAATGATTATTTACGAAAACCAGACTTACTCGCTATTAATTTTTAAATTACCTCCGACGTTTCGAGGACGGCAGTATCCTCGTGGTCTCGGACACAAACCCTTCCGTTAGTCGTCCACTTATCTTAACGTATCTTATCTTATGGTTTTCGGGAGACCTTGCGGATACACTTCGACCCATAGCAATAGTTTGTGCAATTACCCCCTAGTCTTCCTCAGTCAGCCGTCACCGAAACGTCGGAGGTAATTTCATTAAATCGCTTAAGGTAGATTTGACGAACTCTTATAGTTCGTTTGCTTTTTGCATTAGAAAAAAACTACGCGATCTTGACGTGTATTTTAATTGAAAAACGCTTTTTAAAAATCAGTAACCAAAGACTTATGAAAACAAAGGAATGTAAATAATCGTACATGTTTAGTAATTGTTACATATTGGTCGTGACTTAACTTTCAAAAGTGTTGTTCAATAAAAAGACACATCAAGATTTTTTACCTTTTTTCTAATGCTAAAAAAAATAACTATAGTAGGAGATGCTGCACCAGAAGGCGGGCTGGTGGTGGGCGGTACCTCTCACTGTTGCTGGGGTCGGTGAACCCGTCCACTGTGATGGAGGGCTGGCTGGCGCGGAAGGTCTCGCCGACGCGGGTGTTGAGCTCGTAGTAGGAGATGCTGCACCAGGAGGCGGGCTGGTGGTGGGCGGTACCTCTCACTGTTGCTGGGGTCGGTGAACCCGTCCACTGTGATGGAGGGCTGGCTGGCGTGGAAGGTCTCGCCGACGCGGGTGTTGAGCTCGTAGTAGGAGATGCTGCACCAGGAGGCGGGCTGATGGTGGGCGGTACCTCTCACTGTTGCTGGGGTCGGTGAACCCGTCCACTGTGATGGAGGGCTGGCTGGCGTGGAAGGTCTCGCCGACGCGGGTGTTGAGCTCGTAGTAGGAGATGCTGCACCAGAAGGCGGGCTGGTGGTGGGCGGTACCTCTCACTGTTGCTGGGGTCGGTGAATCCGTCCACTGTGATGGAGGGCTGGCTGGCGTGGAAGGTCTCGCCGACGCGGGTGTTGAGCTCGTAGTAGGAGATGCTGCACCAGGAGGCGGGCTGATGGTGGGCGGTACCTCTCACTGTTGCTGGGGTCGGTGAACCCGTCCACTGTGATGGAGGGCTGGCTGGCGTGGAAGGTCTCGCCGACGCGGGTGTTGAGCTCGTAGTAGGAGATGCTGCACCAGAAGGCGGGCTGGTGGTGGGCGGTACCTCTCACTGTTGCTGGGGTCGGTGAATCCGTCCACTGTGATGGAGGGCTGGCTGGCGTGAAAGGTCTCGCCGACGCGGGTGTTGAGCTCGTAGTAGGAGATGCTGCACCAGAAGGCGGGCTGGTGGTGGGCGGTACCTCTCACTGTTGCTGGGGTCGGTGAACCCGTCCACTGTGATGGAGGGCTGGCTGGCGTGGAATGTCTCGCCGACGCGGGTGTTGAGCTCGTAGTAGGAGATGCTGCACCAGAATGCGGGCTCGTGGTAGAGCACGGGGGCCGCCTCGGGGCCGCCGGGAGGCGGCGTGAGAGGCGCCAAGTCTGTCAAAAAAAGAACAGTAACCCACCTTTATTTTGTCCCTTCCGTGGGCCTATAAATATTCTAAAGCTGCAATCGCAATCTTTAGCCGTCCCAATTTAACGCACAAAATCTCTCTGACTGTGGGTACTGATGTCTCAGCCAAGAAAAACACTATCCAATAAACTTAAAACTAATTTTGACGAGTGATCGGTCATTTTAGTATCTGTGATATAGGTGATTCCACTTTTTTGTGGCAGTTGTAATGACCCTTTCCATAATGGACCATCTACTAGTATTAGTAGACTCAAATAATAACATTTCTTCTAACTATATCACTTTTGTCGCCCAGACATAGAAAAATATAGTAAGACCAGAGTGCTCAGTCCATACATCAGTTTTGGTACCAAAAAGACTAATATTTTCATAGTCAACATCTACGTTGAGATGTAGCGCCAACCAGAAAGTCTAATGCTCAACAACATAAGACTTTCCGGTCGATGCTACATTTATTGTCACTTGACAGTACTACTGCCACTTAGCAGTGCTGATTATTCTGCTACTCAATGCTAGATGTCGACTATGAAAATATTAGTCTTTTTGGTACCAAAACTGATGTATGGAGTGAGTAATCTATGTATTTTTTTCTCTATGGCCCAGCTGACCGGAGAGAATGACAACAAAAACTGTGGCAAGGCATATTCAGCAGTGAACTTCTGTATAATGCCGGCTGTACACTCTCGGCGAGACACCCCGAGACAGGCCGAGAGCGAGTGTGTACAGACTGCTCTCGTCTTGTCTCGGTCATCCTTGGCTCTCGCTGAGCATGTACAGCGGGGATAAGAGTATGTAGTAAAATGTGCAAATTGTCAACAAACTCACTCATGTTGTCGTTGTGATCCATCGGGTCGTTGTCCTCGCTCATGTAGCCCGGCGGCGGAGTCTCCACGGTGGCCGCGCTCCTGCCCAACACAAATATCATTTCCAAACTTTCAGCGATAAGCCTACGAAATATATTGTCCTACTCCCAGCATCCCTCGCGTTTAAGAAGCGTAAGGCTCTTACGCTAGGTGTCGCTAGGGTGCCTCTCTAAGGTGGAAATTTTCGCTGTCGTCGAGTGAAGTCTCGGTAGCTCAGTTGGCAGAGCGATGGACTGGTGGTGGTGATCCCGAGTACAGATTACCAGTTCGCCGGACGATGTCGGCCTATCAGTTGTTCGGAGCTGTCAAATTTTGGGTTTAACTGACAAGCCGATATCGTCCGGCGAACTGGTAATCAGTGGGCCACCAGAATAAGAGCTGGGTTTCTTAAGGCCCGTCTCCATATTGCGCGGCAAGCTACCGAACATTGGGTCGCGGGATCCCGGGCCGCCGCGCGCGCACTCGATCATTGTGTTAGTGTCGACGCGCGGCAAAGGAATGTTCGCGCGCAGTTGGGACGGGTGTGTATATATTTCAGTTGGCTCGCGCGGCCGCATACATGGATAATGAAAAGTGTCGTACTTTAACTGAATTATACGGCACTAAACAGTTTCTATGGAACAGTAAATGTAGTGATTATCGCGACAGATCATTTTTCTATTTGGCTATACTTCGTTCCGAATAATTAATTTTTGTGATATAATGTCGATCGTCGGATCGCCTGCCGCGCGCGGCCGCCGCGCAATAGTTCAAGATGGTGCCGAAATTGGCTCGCGACCCAAAATACAGGTTTGCCGCGGTCGAACATTGCTCGCGCGGCCGCCGCGCAATATCGAGACGCGCCTTGAGATTGACAGGAGTCACTCACACGTGCACAGTGGTGTTGGAGGGCACCTGCTGGCCCAGCGTGGCCTCGAGGTACATGGCGCTGTGGGTCAGCGCGCCGACGCCCACCACACCGCCCGTTTGCATCTCCCTGTCAACAAATAACATCAAGGATTTTGAATCAAGGATTTTTTATTCGTAATAAACTTAAAACTAAGATTACATACAAGAGTATAACTAAAAAACTACAAATATTAATAAAATTGGTAAACGTCAAAGTTTACCATGAAATGGGCTCGCCTCGGCATAATACTGACCCGAAGGTCAGCGCTGATCTTCCGGCGAGACCATTTGTGGGCCACGAACGCAGCCGTACAACACCCCCAGTAGTGTGTTTATGCCGCTCCGAGATCAGAACTTTTCCGCCAGAGGGCGACAGTATGTATGCGTAAGGTAGTGACAATTTAGTTCACCCTACTCCCCGCTAGATGGCGCCACTGTCTATGCGCAACGTTAGTTCCAAAGGTCGCCGCTAGATGGCGCCACTGGTTAGTTCACCCTACTCCCCGCTAGAGGCGCCACTGTCTATGCGCAACGTTAGTTCCGAAAATATCCGCCAGCCCCGCTGGAGGGCGACAGTATGTATGCGCCGCTGGTTAGTTCCAAAAATCCCCGCCAGCCCCGCCAGAGGGCGACAGTATGTATGCGCAACGTTAGTTCCAAAAATCCCCACCAGCCCTGCCTGGAGGCGACAGTATGTATGCGCAACGTTAGTTCCAAAAATCCCCGCCAGCCCTGCCTGGGGGCGACAGTATGTATGCGCAAGGTTAGTTCTAAAAATCCCCGCCAGCCCTGCCTGGGGGCGACAGTATGTATGCGCAACGTTAGTTCCAAAAATATCCACCAGCCCTGCCTGGGGGGCGACAGTATGTATGCGCAACGTTAGTTCTAAAAATCCCCACCAGCCCTGCCTGGGGGCGACAGTATGTATGCGCAAGGTTAGTTCTAAAAATCCCCACCAGCCCTGCCTGGGGGCGACAGTATGTATGCGCAACGTTAGTTCCAAAAACATCCGCTATGAAATTGCAAAAAGGCCCATCATGTTTGTTTTATAATATGAGGCATATATCGGCGTTTTTTTTTTTTTTAATACCACGTCAGTGGCAAACAAGCAGACGACCCCACCTGACAGTAAGCAGTCACCGTAGCCCATGGACGCCTGCGAATTCTATTGTTACCACGGATGCATTTTTATTTGCGTTTGGTTTTATCGCTTGTGCTTATCAAATGTATGGAGTTTATAGTTTACCAACCGCAAAGGGGTTTTTCTTTTATGATACCACATTGGTGGTAAATAAGCATACAGTCCGTCTGATGGTAAGTTGTTACGGTAGCCTTTGGACGCCTGCTTGAGAGAGCTGCCTCAGTTTAGGTATTCAAGTCCCCCCGCGGGGGTGGGGGGGAGGGGAGGGGAGGGGGAGGGGAGTGACCTTGACCTTGAGTGACCTTGACCTTGAGTGACCTTGACCTTGAATGACCTTGACCTTGAGTGACCTTGACCTTGGGTGACCTTGACCTTGGGTGACCTAGACCTTGAGTGACCTTGACCTTGAGTGACCTTGACCTTGAGTGACCTTGACCTTGAGGGGGCGTGACCTTGAGGGGGCGTGACCTTGAGGGGAGGGGGACCGGGAGGGGAGGGTGCCTAACGGGGTGAGGGGAGAGGGTAAGCGCCTCGGCGACACGTGAGCAGTCACCGTAGCCCATGGACGCCTGCGAATTGTATTGTTACCACGGATGCATTTTTATTTGCGTTTGGTTTTGTCGCTTGTGCTTATCAAATGTATGGAGTTTATAGTTTACCAACTGCAAAGGGGTTTTTCTTTTATGATACCACATTGGTGGCAAATAAGCATACAGTCCGTCTGATGGTAAGTTGTTACCGTAGCCTTTGGACGCCTGCAACTCCAGGGTGGATACAAGCGCGCTGCCGACTGCCCAAAGATTCAATAACTTTGTTTTAAAATATGAGGCATATATCGGTGTTTTTTTTAATACCACGTCAGTGGCAAACAAGCAGACGACCCCACCTGACAGTAAGCAGTCACCGTAGCCCATGGACGCCTGCGAATTCTATTGTTACCACGGATGCATTTTTATTTGCGTTTGGTTTTGTCGGTTGTGCTTATCAAATGTATGGAGTTTGTAGTTTACCGACCGCAAAAAGACTCAATAAGTTTTTTTTTTTTCACATGTCCCAATGGGTAAGGAGAGGCATAATAAAATAATGTTTTTACTCACATAATATTTTTATTTCGTCAATAGACTTTAACTACAGTACATATGTAAAATCAAGAAAGATTATTATATCTAGCATAAATCTATAAATAATCTATAATAGGTATCTATTTCATTATGTCCTAAGGCTAATGTTTGATGCGGTTTGGATGGGATTGGGAATCGCTTATCATCATAATTCTTGAGAGCAATTTTGTTGACAGTTTGCGAATATAACTGGTGACCTTTACTACGGATAACATTCATGTTCCTATACTGAGGTGGAGCGTTCATAATACAATTGTGATAATCCTCACCGGAAACAGTTTTAGCTATGACACATTTTTTTATACCCTTGATTTTTTTAATAACATTATCCCCTTCCTTCTCTTTACCCCCCATTTTCCCCATTAAAACATCCTCTGCTGCTGCTTTCTCCACATAATAACACTTTGATCTTATTCCTATAAATTTTGAAATTATTCTCCCACTAACCTCGTCCTTCATTTTTCCCAATACATTCTTATTAACTCTAGGTAACGCGTAAATATTATCTATTTGGAAATCTGATGTATCGAATTTATCTTGTACATCCGGTTTGATATCCTCATAGAAATCATTTGTATTAATGTCATAGATGAATGAGTCTGTATCTGTATATAATAGTCGTATATTTTCACTATATTTAGGTAGCATATAATTATAATGGAAATCAAACATATGGGTTTTACTTAATTCTAAGACTGTAAACCCTACATATATAGGCTTATCATATTTTATACAATTTCTAGTCATTTGTATTATCGAAACATCATCATTGATTATGCATGAGCTATGAAAGTTAAGACGACCGATTAGAGCGCGCGCACCCAACCGTCTTCCCTGACTCTCCCAAGCACTTACTACTCTAACATCCTGTCGTTTTTCAACATTTTCCATAGTTTTACCAAAGACTGCATTGTTCATTAATTTATAAAAGTCTTTCTCAAACTTGTTTCTAGACTGTATTCTTTTGTCTGTATTAAGATCAATGTACGATTTAAGCCATGGACGTTGAGTAAACTCAAGGATGCGGTGGATTTTTTTTACTTTCAACCCATGTCTTATAGCCTGTAGCAGATTTATATAATGAATTACATAATTACATTTATCTTCTAGTGTAGCTAATAATTTATTTGTTTTACTCGTCCCTATCGATGGAGCCTTATTTTCAAAGCAAAACGGGAGGTCATTGTGTAAATCATGTAAGCTCGTAGGATACTCTAAATCTACTTCAAAAAAGTAACCCTTTTCATTTTCGGGGCATAATTTAGTCATATCGAAATTGATGGTTTCCTCTTCAGATAGCCAGCGAAAACCTCCTACAGGTAAATACTGGGACATAGCCCAGCCATACAAATTATTTGCATCTAAATAAACTATATAATTAGAGGGTTTATCTGAATCATAATTTTTTAAATATTTATTATTTGCTACTGCAAATTTCCCACAACACTGACTCAACCCCCCTCGTATTCCGGATGAAATAAATTTAATTTTTGACATGTCAGTGAGTAGCTCTAACTCAATTTGAGTGTGCTTTAACATAGAGTCCCAGCTGAGTCCAGGGGCGGTATAATAGTGAGCCGGGTCGAGCTTATACGTCTCAAGACAGACGTCACGGAAGTTCTCAAAAACTTCTGCCAATAACATGACGTCAGTCTTAAGGTAATGGTCGCTATACTCCCCCAGAGTTCCAATTTTGAAGGCATCCCAAACATTTTGGGCATGCTGGTAATCCTCATCGGAAATGGGGGAGCTGGCGAGGCTGTTATAGAAGGCGGTCTGAGGAGGTAGTGAAGTTTCCTCAAGCTGCGTCCACCCCCGTACGTACTCATAGGGGAACACCCCCTTGCGTGTTAGTAAATCGAGTTTATCATGAGGGAAATGTGAGGTGATAATGTTAAACTGATTTTTTGGAAGGTTTTGCACTAATGTATCTAACGAGGACGCCATAAATCTAAAAGAATCTATAAACCTAAGATCTAACTCTAAAACATCACTCTTCAAAGTAAGAGATATAAATTTCTCTTTATTCTGAGGTATAACATTAACATTGTCATACTTTTTCAAGGACTTAATTATAAAGTGTGAGTCATACCCACTGAAGTTATGCATCACTATTGGAATCTCATTACAAATTTTATAATTCAAGTTGCAGTTAGAATGTGCAGCACCCCTAAACTCACCCGTGAGATGACAGTGATCCCGTACCCTATCATCTCCCAACACTCCCCCACAAATATGACAGTTTATTGCAGACTGGAATTGCACCTGCTGCTCTCGTGTAAGAGAACGCATAGGTATTATAGTTTTAATCTTACTCGCAAAGGGCGCTAACTCGGTCTCCAATGATTTAATAAACTCTTTCGCACAGTCCTCGCCGCGAAATGTCACATATTTAGATTTTGATTCGTCGTATGAGCATTTGATATAATAACCAAAGCTATACGGCTCATGTGACTGATAGTCTACAGTATATGAGGAAGATTGAGATGGCGTGCAAGTGGGTATAATAGGTTTTAACATAGCCTCGAAATCTGCATACACGACAACTGGTGCTCGTAATTGATAGCGAAAGTTTTTAAATTTTAATATATTTTCTCCATCATTCGGTAAAATGGTCTTTACATGGGAACAGTCGCGTTTTATATGTTCCTTGAATTTTACTTCATTGGAAAAAGGTAAAAGACATCCATCACAAAACCACATCTTATGACGATGTTTTGAAAGCTGCGCACTTATCAATCTACTTATATTTTTAATCCAGCAAAAGTGTTTTTGGTCACCATCTTCTATTATGAGCATGTTTATATGACGGTCGCGTCGCTTTTTTGTATGATACACCGGTCCTGCTATTGACTCATCAATAATTTCAAAAACATTAACACTTATATTATTCAACTGTTCAAACCGTTTAATCCCGCACAATGACATGGGAAAAGACACCCCCTCTAGGTTTAGTATCTCCTTATAGTGGGGATATGACGAGGGACGATCCACATTTTCATCTGCTGGATATAAAGCGCTAACAATGGCCCACGCAAAGCATGCGTCATCAACATTCTTAACATTAATACAGGCTTGCCTCCCTTGCACCCACTTTGGTAGGGGCAGGTATGATGATCCTCGCAAAGGTTGATATTTGTTAATATTCACTTCTAGATGTAACACTTTACTTATAGCCCACCCACTGTCCCGTTCTTGAAAGTCTTCAGCCTTAACTCTGATCTCCTCCATAAACAATTGATAAATTTCATTTACGTTGCACCCATCTAATGAAATTACTTTATTCTTGGTGTTGAAAGATTTCACCTCCTCCACCTCCTGATCATTATCATTCACCTTGATCCATTTACTATATCGTCCGAAAAGTTGCAAATTCACCTTAACAGCGCTCTTAACCCTAGATATATTCTCCTCTATGAGATTAACAACTCGTTGGCGTACACTGTCCATGAAATCGTCAGGAGTGAGATATTCTTCCTTGGTAAACAGTCTATAAGAGATGATCCGGCTCTTGAACGCTGATGTTAATATTTCAGTGTCTTCGTCATACATGTTACATTTTAGACTGTGTTTATGCATTGCACTTTTCAGATGATTATGCAATGATTTTACCTCTATATCACAAGTATCACATTTTTGCGTTTTGGAGGGTGATGCGTCATCATTAGCTCGTACTGATGGCCCTTCATCGCTAACTCGACTGCGTTTCTCCCCCACCAACCGTTGATTTGATTTTTCACATTTGGTAGGTATGGTATTTTCACGTTTTAAACTCGCTGACTTATCCGACTTTAAATACTTCATACAGTAAGTCACATGTTTAAGCATGTTGGCTCTCTGAGTAAAGTTGCGATTACAATATTCACACGGAAACATTTTCAATTGTCTTGTTACGTGGCTACACTGAGACTGACGCGAAAGGAAATGATTTGCGGGTGTGCCGTGTGGCGGACCGCGGGCAACTGCCAGGCCCTGCGCGTGCGGCTGCGGAGCGCGGCAGAGCGGGGGAGGGGAGACGCGCCGCATCACGCGACATCGACCTTGAATGTGCACGTGTGCCTTGCCCCGGCGGAGCAGTGACGTCATGCGCAGGTGTCAGGTGTCGGGTGGCACCAAAATGGCGGAGCATTTCCAAACCCACAACTGGCGGCGGGGTTAGGGAGGAGGGGAGACTCGCCGGCCAGGTGCGCCATCAAGGCCGATGTCGCGTGATGTGGGGCGGCCCCCCGGTCATCGCAACATCAAAACGTCGTAAGTGACGTGAAATTCATGGCGCTTACATCGTTACAGAAGCGGGGTGTGAATCTCGTGACCTAAACGTGTAAGCGCCGGGGAATTCACGGCGCTTACGGCGTTTCAGTCGACTGAGAGTGACGCAATATTGCGCAATGTTGTGCAATTTGCACGTGTTTCTTTCGACTGCGAGTGACTCAATATTGCGTCATCGGGTAAGTATTCTCTGGAAGTTTCTATTGTGAAATAAAAGAAGATGGGTTTCGTTTAGTTATTTTTTATTTTTCATCAAAATTTAACCGATTCAATGGAAAATATAGGTATTACACAAAATATCGGCGGCATAACACTTGATTTCAGAGTCGACAATATCGTTTACATTGCACAAACTACCTATGATATTGCGTGCCTGTTGAATATTGACGGGGTGATATATCTTGAAATGTTTCTTGAAAAAGTTGAGACGGTTCTCGTAGGTAGACTTTGTTTGGTTCAAGTATCCGATACGTGCGTTAATACACTCCACGACATGTTCGATATGGCTCCATTCCATGTGGTTTATCACCAAGGGGTGTGAGTTTGTCATAGGTTCGTGATCATCGTCACAGGTGAGTAAAAGTAACGGCACCGGAGAGATACACATCTGAAGACGATTGCACTGTATCAGTTGCGGTGAAACACTCATTGGGTTATGAAAGAAGTTTCCAATGACTTCAACTTTTTCCGCAAACATTGCATTCCATTCTTCACTGGTGAGTTCATATCGCTCATTAAAATTGACACAGACATCTAGTCTGATTTTAGCCTCAATAAACTGCAACTTCAAGTATACATGGATATTTTCAATCAGAGCACTTGCACCAGCAGGACAGCGTTTGAGATTGTAGACACTCTTGCTCAGCTCACAGCGACCGACACCTTCACCGCTGCCGGAACAATCAATCGACGGTGTGTAAGAAGGTGAATAAATGTTTGAATAATTCATTTTTTATTTTATTTTAAAGGCTCCACGACACGTTTACAAGTGAGGACGGTCAATGGTCTACTGAATAATTTTACGAGTGGTACTGGTGAGAGCGTTATACTCAAACAGTGAATCGTTGATGATGAGACAGTATGCCGTGGTGTTAGCCGGCACATTCTCTTTAAACTCCATTTCCAATTTAATATCAATAGCACCAGCTCCCGAGTTGAAGCTGTCACACTGTCTTGACGTGTCAATGACAATTAATGGAGACTGTGTCTTGTAATGAGCGTAATTTACCTGAGGGCTGGTATGATGACGGTTGTAGTACGACCGTTGGAAATTGGTAAATGCGTCATATAAGAGCGCATAGTTGTTTGTTTTAAATTCAGCCGAAAAGGGATCGTATGGATAATACTGTGCGTTCAAATACACCCTGCAATTGGTAAGATTACAATGGTCGAATATACTCATATCTTTGTTCTTCTCGTTCCTACGAGCCGTTTGGAAACCAACAATGAGATAGCGAGGTTTCTCCAGCTGAGTGCTAGTCTTGATGCACCAAATATGACGTTGTGAGGCAGGCAGTATGGGATATTCGTACAGTTCCCAGGTGCGGAACGCTATCTGAACCGGTATGCCCCTCTCAACATACGACATTAGACGCAATTTCTCCTTATCAGATACTTTTATGACTGGCATCCTCCATGTGACACGGGTGATTTCAATCTCACCATTTGGTGTTGGCGGTTGCGGTACCTTCTCCGCATCAACGGGTGCTAAATCTAAACAGTTTACATCTGTACTGGCGCGATTTAATATCAACTCGTGTTTCCCATTAATTATAACCTTTTTATAGTCCTCGGCGAAACCCAAGAAATGAGATAGTGGTATAGTCACAGTAAACTTGTCTTGAATCTTTTTAGCACCAACTTCCCACCCCGCCGTCTGAAGACTATGGTCCATTTCCTTGGTGTATGAGACTAGTCCCTTAATGGTGGACGTGATACCGCAGTTTCTCGCGCGGTCAATCTCCACACCGTTCAATTCATAACGAATGTCTTGAAATAAAAATGCAGCACCGTTGTTGATCAGTAGACATCCTTTCTCCACTGTGCCCTCCACTAATATTTGACTGTGACTCGGTAGTAGAATTAAATCTTGACGGTTGATACATATGTGGATGTTGTCGTTATTTTTGAACGAGTCATTATACGGAGTGTACGGGTGAAATTCTATACTTTCTATACTATCATCGAATAACACCTTCTCACCAATGTTTAAGATAGATGATGAGGACATACTTGGAAACCGATACTCTGTAAAAATGCACTATTTTCTCTAGTCAATTTCTTTGGCTGTTGTAGTAACTGGCGTTGCTGTCTCTCGTTGTTAATACGACGACGACGACGACGAGTAGTACTTGCCCCCACGAGAGCAAGATCTCGACTAATTGTAGAAGTGTTGTTACCAAGGCTTTTATTGTTATGAATAATCATTTCTTTTTATTTTTTACTTTTTACGAATATGCAAACGAAGTGCAATGCTTTCACCTCGAAAATTCACCGTATTACCGTGCTCGTTTACAATGCGCAACTCAATGTTTTGTATGCGATTGTTACTCTTCTTGACAGGTAAATATATAATGTTGGTAGGTTGTTCAATAATTTGATAGCCGGGCGGGACGTCGGGTGAAAACTCGTGTAAAACATGCGACGGCTTGTTGTTTACGAATGAGCCCTCCACAATATTGCACTCTATTCTTATAGTGTTTGTTATGATTATGTTTATTGTTTTATCCGACCAATGTGATGATTTTGCTTTAAGCTTTTTCGGTGAATAACCAAACAATGATCCTATGCTGTTTGGTTTGTCAAAGTGAATATCATACTTTGGCGAGAATATCATACACTTGGAGGTATTGTTGTTTACAAAGATATCTGCCACCGCCATTCTTTCACCCTCTGGGCCTTTAGCCCTCTTGGTCATTTCCTCCTTCAAGAGGCGTATTATACTGGAGAGCTCGTATGAACCTTCAGGAATCGCGATTACATCATCTCCATAGTGAAACAGATTATTGCTCTTATCAACATTGGGAATAGTGTTGAAAGTCTTAAAGTACACGAGAGCACACTCGTAAAAACCATCATTGTCCAATTCTAGAGCCGGTTGAAAGTCTACATTCAACACAGACTCGTTACCGCTCAGACTTATTGTGAATGATGTCATGGACATGATACCTGCTGCTGCTGCTGACGGGTAGAAGTTTGATGTAAGAATGAAACTACACATGTAATGCTCATGATATTTATTTAAAACAAACGCTTAGCATTGGTACACAGGAAATCCAAACACAAGTGTCCACAATTTACAGTATTAAATTTCTGTAGGCGATTGTAATTATACTCTATTCGCATGTTGCGCTGTAGTTTGGTACCGTTTATATAATCAATAAACTCTCGAGGTGGTCTCAAATCACCAAAGCTATCAAAATATAGACAATAATCACCCTTTTTCGCATAGGCACACCAATGTGTACCTTCACCACGCTGAGAGTCTAAATTAATGATACCAGTTTCATAATAGTGAGGATTCTTTGGGAGATTATCTCGCATGAAAACACCTCTAAAGTAGGGGATTTTCTCTCTACGTGCAAATCTCACAATGTCCAAATCGGTGAGAGCTTTATCCATTGGAGGTAAATTTATTTTCTTGTTTTTTTTTTCTTTTCTTCATCAATTTTGCAGTTGCTGCCGCTACTGTTCCATTAGCCGGTGTAATGTAGAGTCCCATTCCACGTTTATAAGGTGCTAAATATAAACCTCTACCGACAATCTTGCTTTCGGTATTATTATTATTATTTCTATTCTTTACCATTTCATAAATATTTTTAGCAGCAGTGGTAACACCACCGGCCAAAGTTCCCGTGGCGGCTAATGCACCCAGTAGCGGTATCAAAGCCGGTAGGAAACCGCCTCTCTTAGGTATTGGGATGACTCGCTGTTTCTGATGTCCCTTGACAATTTTCCCTTTAACAAAATGTTTTGCCGCTTTTACGCCCACTTTGAGTAGTTTATTAGCAGTTGTATCCTTCCTTTTCGCAATGTGTTTTTTTACAGCGTCACGACTTGCTTTTATGACTTTTGATATGGGGACCATGCCCATACCGTGTTTAACTTTATACTTCATAATCTTATCTACCGCTAACGCGGCAATGCGTTCACCAATTGGATTGTGACCACGCCAACGATTTTCAGCAGCTTTGGCCAATTGTAAATCTGCTTGATGACGTCCCTCCAATGACTTGTCACGCGAGTAGGCAATATCGTGTAATTTACAAGCTTCGTCGAGCGGATTCACACCGGGATCGTTGCGAGCCAATCTCTCCTTCAATCTAGTACCGGGACCGCAATAATTGTAACCGGGTATGTGCGCTTCGAATGGTAGATTATTAATTAAACTATTTATAATACCACCGCCGCTTATGTGATGCTGCTGTCTACGTCTACGTAGTTTGGGGTTATGTTTAACACTAACCCCGCCAATGTGTGTTATCATCTCAAGTACCTATACTTGACTGTGTACGTGAGTATAAAGTATGCCTATATATATATATTTAATATTTGTGTGTGTATATGTGTGAGTATAAAATACACGTCCTAATGATTTGATATGTCACAGTGAAATGAAGCTTAAAAAACAAAACACGTCGCTCGCTATTAAAGATTGGAGTGTTGTTCTGGATGATAATGTGAAACAAACAGTGACTCATCGCTCCTTTAAACACGGCTCGTTGCTGGCGAATAACATTAGATGTCTCATCTGTGGACCTTCCAACTGTGGCAAGACAAATGTTCTATTGACTCTGCTCTTACATCCGAACGGTGTAAAGTTTCATAATGTTTATCTTTATTCGAAATCATTGAATCAACCCAAATACCAGTTTCTGAGTACAGTTTTAGAGCAAGCGGGTGACATTCCGTTTCACACGTACAATGATAAGAGTCAAGTCGTCCCACCGGAGGAAGCCGCCGAGGACAGCGTCATTGTATTCGATGATGTGGCTTTGGAAGATCAAGATGCCATTCGTCAGTACTTTGCAATGGGACGGCATCGTTGGTTGGATTGTTTCTACTTGTGTCAGACATATAGTAGGATACCTAAACAGTTGGTACGTGACAATGCCAATCTTATATTGCTATTCAAACAGGACGAGTTGAATTTAAAACATGCCTATGACGATCACGTGAACACCGACATGAGTTGGGAAAAGTTTAAGGAAATTTGTCGCGAGTGTTGGCAGAAAAAGTACACTTTTTTAACAATCGACAAGGAGAGAGACATTAACAAGGGTCGATATCGTAAAGGATTTGACGTTTACATTATTGTATAAAATTTAGTGTCATCTCCGGTTTATCATCAGTTTTATGTTGTCAGCTACTGAGGAACAACCTCTTTATCTAAAATAACAAAAGCAAACATGTTTGGTAATAAAAAGTTGAAACGGAAACTCGTAAATTCAATTGAGAGTGTAAAGAGAAAAGTAAAGGCGTTGCGAGCAGATAAGACGTCGCTTGACACTTCGCTAGCGCAAACCTTTGAACCAATCACAAAACCGCTCAATGTTTTAATGAATAAAGCTTTGGAATCCAAGGGTAATAAGAATCACGATGATGACGATGACAATGCTAAACCAGCAGTTATGAATAAACCTCATGGCCCCTTGATAAAAACCTCCACACCATTGCCACAACGTTCGCGTAAAAGGAAATATCTGATCAAAACCGAAGAACCCAATAGTAAACTGATCAAGTGGAGTAATCATCCTTTAACAAAAACACACCAGATTGATAATGATGATGTTGATTCTAATGATTATGACGATGATGATGATGATGATGATGATGACGATGAAGAGAAAAAAACAGAGGGAGATGAAGAGAAAAAAACAGAGGGAGATGAAGAGCTTAGCGATGATGATGAAGATATGAAATCGGCTCTTGAAATTGATGAAGGTGGTAATAGTAGTATTGATGATCTACAAAATAAATATATTAAACATCTTGTTAAAACACCAAAGATACCATTTGGTGTTTATCTCGAGGATGATAAAATGCATATTGGTAATAGTCGAGTTAGAATCATTGATGACGTGTTGTATATTAAAGATTCACGATTCAACATGACTCCTGGACTGTTGGAACTTATCTTTAAACGAGTACCAAACAAGAATGTAATTTTGAAAAAAGATGTAGATGATTACAATAAGATTTTAGACATGACAAACGCTCATCGTAGAGGATTCTCACCCAACGGCCAATTGAGTGGAGATAGAAGTTTAAAGTATCTGCGCTACATTAAACAACCACAAGAATCAAAGAAACATAAAGAAGGTGGATGTTTGAACTCTGGTAAAAGAGATATATTAACAACTAAAACTTTTTATCCAAAAACCGATTACATCTATTGGGATGACCCCAACGAGCTGGTGAGCCGTTTACAGCTTTTGATAGCATCACAAAACGCTGGCAACACCTCTCATTCGAACGAGATCAATGCAATCGTTGAGGAACTGACTGAGAGCGGTATAATTTTAAAGTAAGAAAACAGACCCGCTTCTGTTTGTTGTTTTAAAAGCTGTTTTCCGGTAAAACCGATCTGTTTCTCCCTGGTTACCTTGTTATAAATACTGATGAAGGCTCCCTCCATCGCTCACTTTCACAATGCCTCTTAACAAGTTTGGACAATACTTGGGCAGCGAATCTACAATCCGTGACGATATAAAAGTGGAACGAGATTTAGTCAATTTTGAAAATAGACGAGTGGCAGGAATTCACAAGTCTTTCCTCAAAACTGATGCCGTCTGTAGAGCTGAACTAGATGAACAAGTAGTATTTTTAAACACAAAGCTAAAGGCGAATATTAAAGATATAAAAGATTTACGGGTAAAGCTTGAAAAATTATCAGAAAGAATTACTGCACCAACTCCGTCACAACCTCAAACACCACCATCGACAGCGGCAACAGTTCCAGGAAAGCGCATTGCATTGAAGAAAAATGAGTAAGGCTCAAGTAGTCGACGAGATACACAAGTATGCGAGAAAGACATTTCCACGTCGACGATTCATTCAGAGGGGGCTCGATGACACATGGCAGATTGATCTGATTGATATGCAAAAGTACTCCAAGGATAATAACAACTATAAATACATTCTAGTGTGCATTGATACTTTTTCGAAATACGCTTGGATGCAGCCGCTAAAATCCAAGAGCGCTGACGATGTTACAAGGGCAATGAGCAAAATTTTGAGTGAAGGCGGGAGAAGGCCCAAGAATATTCAGTCAGATGACGGCAAGGAATTCTTCAATCTCAAGTTTAAATCGCTCATGACACGTCATCATATCAACCACTACTCTACCTATAGCGTCATGAAAGCTTCCATAGTGGAAAGACTAATTAGAACCTTAAAACATTGGATTTGGAAGCAATTTAGCTTGAATGGTTCTTACACATGGGTACAACTGATAAGCCAAGTGGAGCATTATTACAATAACAAACCGCATCGTACTATCGGTATGGCGCCGGCGAGTGTGAATAAAAACAACTCTAAACAGTTGTTACATAAAGTCTACAATAACATTAAAATTAAACCACGGGCCAAGTTCAAGGTGGGTCAACACGTGAGAATTAGTAAATATAAATCCACCTTCGCCAAAGGCTACACCGGCAATTGGACTACGGAGATATTTACAATAACTAGAGTGCAAACTACTAATCCAGTGACATATTTACTTCAAGACGCTAATCACCAACCCATCTCTGGATGTTTCTATGAACAAGAGTTGCAGAAAACTAAACACCATGACATTTATCTAGTGGAAAAAGTGTTGAAACGTCGTGGAAATAAAGTGTATGTAAAATGGCTCGGCTTAAATGAAAAAAGTTGGATAGATAAAGATAACATTGTCTAACTATTATTATGTTCAATAAACATTTATCTACTCTAAATCAATGAGGTTTCATTCAATAAAACATCTCTATATTCAGTAATATTATATATATTTATTGTTATTAATTATTATTAGTATACCTATACGTGTACAATTATAATACATGTGCAGTGAGCTAGCAATTTAAAAGTAAACAATGAAAAGGAAACAAAAATACACCATCATTAATAATCACCAGAATCTATTATGTTTGGACCTACCACACAAAATATGACATTAATTAAATATGTAAAAGATTCCGAATTGCACACTGCGCGTGAAAAAAGTTCCGCTGTAACACCACCTAGTAAGTCAATCCAGTCTTGAAAATTGATTTGGGCGTCTCCCACTATTTCTTCCGCTTCATCGTTTAAATCGTCCCACATTACAATTAAACGGTAAATATGACAATCGTCACGGTGACCTTCGACATATAAACTTTTCAACAATCTCGCCACTTCTGCTCTAAATGAGTGTAATGGCATGGGGACGCGCCATCTATTAATCAATGTGTTCTTTTGGAACGCTTCCATCCACTCGTTTTTACATTGTTGATGAAAAGATTTCACTTCGTTGCTGGAATCGCTCTCGTGGCCGTAGTACAAGGGATTGGTGTGTTTTTCCTTGCCCCCGTCGTCTTGTGCTTTCGCTGTTGCCATCGGTTGTGCGGGTGGTGAGTGTGAAGTGGAGCTGCTGCAACCACCGTCACAGCCGCCGCCGCCTGTGGTCGTGGACAACCAGCACTGGCAGCACCAAGCGGTCATGGTACTGTTAATGTCAGCTGGGGAAGATGTAATAAAAATATTGTTATTGTTTATATTAAAAGTAAGCAAAAAGTGTTTCTAATTGAGAAGTTTTTAATTACAAAGACAGAACAGAGTTCATATACTCAAAAAATTAGTATGATACAACTATACTTGAAAAGAAACTTACATTTGGTATGTGATGAAGCTTGTGGATCCATTGTTGTAGAATATTATTTCAACACGATAATTGTAGTGACACTCTAGTGAGAATGTGGTGAAATGACTGTTTACTATGACTGAACATGCTCTTTTATAAACCCGGTGGAGGGGAGCGGGGACATAGGAGTGCGGGGTGTAGGGAGCGCGGCATAGGAGAGCGGGGTGTAGGGAGCGCGGCATAGGAGAGCGGGGTGTAGGGAGCGCGGCATAGGAGAGCGGGGTGTAGGGGCAGGAGGGCAGGGTGTAGGGGGCAGGGGGAAGGGGGCGGGGTGTAGGGGCAGGGGGCAGGGTGTAGGGGGCGAGGTGATTATGAGAATGTAGTCGAGAAATTGAGGCTGGTCCTACCGTGACGGGGTGGCCTAGAGGGTTCATACAGTGTGTGGTGACGATATCCCCGGTTAGCTAAAGATGCGCCGGTTCGAATCCGACCTTCGCCACTGGAGACCACCCCGTCACTTTTTGCGTTTCTCCTCTGATACTGCAGTTTTGGAACTAACGTTGCGCATACATACTGTCGCCCTCTGGCGGGGCTGGCAGAATTCAAACTCACATATAATTTTATTCATTTCATAGCGGATGGTTTAGGAACTAACGTTGCGCATACATACTGTCGCCCCCACGCAGGGCTGGTGGGGATTTTTGGAACTAACGTTGCGCATACATACTGTCGCCCCCAGGCAGGGCTGGTGAGGATTTTTGGAACTAACGTTGCGCATACATACTGTCGCCTCTAGCGGGGAGTAGAGTGAACTAACCAGTGGCGCATACATACTGTCGCCCCCAGGCAGGGCTGGCGGATAATTTTGGAACTAACGTTACGCATACATACTGTCGCCCCCACGCAGGGCTGGTGGGGATTTTTGGAACTAACGTTGTGCATACATACTGTCGCCCCCAGGCAGGGCTGGTGGATATTTTTGGAACTAACGTTGCGCATACATACTGTCGCCCCCAGGCAGGGCTGGCGGGGATTTTTAGAACTAACCTTGCGCATACATACTGTCGCCCCCAGGCAGGGCTGGTGGGGATTTTAGGAACTAACCTTGCGCATACATACTGTCGCCCCCAGGCAGGGCTGGTGGGGATTTTTAGAACTAACCTTACGCATACATACTGTCGCCCCCAGGCAGGGCTGGTGGGGATTTTTGGAACTAACGTTGCGCATACACAGTGGCGCCTCTAGCGGGGAGTAGAGTGAACTAACCAGCGGCGCATACATACTGTCGCCCTCCGGCGGGGCTGGCGGATATTTTCGGAACTAACGTTGCGCATAGACAGTGGCGCCTCTAGCGGGGAGTAGGGTGAACTAACCAGTGGCGCCATCTAGCGGCGACCTTTGGAACTAACGTTGCGCATAGACAGTGGCGCCATCTAGCGGGGAGTAGGGTGAACTAAATTGTCACTACCTTACGCATACATACTGTCGCCCTCTGGCGGAAAAGTTCTGATCTCGGAGCGGCATAAACACACTACTACCCCCTATCATAAGCTGAACGCCGCCTTTGCAGCAGCGACCGGCGCCATCTTGTCTACTGTCTATACATCATAACTATTAAATTTAAAACAAATATATAAGCCTTGAAGGTCGTCGTCATCATCATAATCATCATCATCGTCAGTCGTTCCCTCAATGCTGAAGATCGTGACATCATGTCCTAATGTTGCTGACCAGTCTCTTCCATAGGCTTCTGTCACCCGCCATATGCACGGCTTCCTAGATAGATGCAACGGTTGAAGGTCGTATCGGTCCGGAAATACCGCAGGTTCATTCCACAGTTTAGCTGTGTCTTCAGGGTTATTTTACTTATTTTATAGGAAACAGAGGGGGTACTCACGGCTCGGGCTCGCGGATGTAGTGCGAGTAGGGCGGCGGCGGCGGCGCGCGCGCCTCCGCCTCGCAGCGCGGCACGAGGATGGGCGGCAGCGCTGCGACAACCAAGCATGTTCAACAGGCGGCTCCACACAGAACGAGCCGCCGAGCGTGGAAATTGCCGGGCTTTGGATACCAACTTTGAGGAAATTATAATTTCCTCAAAGTTGGTATCCAAAGGTTATCTCGAAAAGATCGCTCATTCGCTATAAGCCTGAATATTGTTTACTTCTACACGTGATCATATTTTACATATTGTATTCTGTATTTATCGATATACATATGTATAATCGGAAGTCGAGAAAGGAGAAGTACTTGGCGTTACCGTATAAAATGTAACTTTTATCTGATCGAGTTATTACTTTTAATGTGTTAATTCAATAATTATGTATCTAATAATGCCCCTGTAAACAATAAAAAAACCGGACAAGTGCGAGTCGGACTCGCGCACGAAGGGTTCCGTACCATAATGCAAAAACAAAAACAAAAAAAAAGCAAAAAATAAAACGGTCACCCATCCAAGTACCTACTGACCACTCCCGACTTGCTTAACTTTGGTCAAAAACATCTTTTTATAACAGGTGTCACAGACAGTCCCCTATGCCGTGGATGCATGGAGGAAGAAGAAACAGCCTCTCACGTGGTGTTGGAATGCAGCGGATTGGCCCCATACAGGGCAAAACATCTCGGATCCCCGAGTGACCTCCCCGAGGTCCTACTCAACATCAAAGGTTTGATAGGATTCCTCGAGGAGCTGGGCTGGCAAGACTAGCCCACCCCCTATCACGCAAAATAGGCGCAAGACGTCGAGTTGCGGAAAATCGCCCGAGCTACAATACAATACAAAGCAAAAAATAAAACGGTCACCCATCCAAGTACCTACTGACCACTCCCGACTTGCTTAACTTTGGTCAAAAATCACGTTTGTTGTATGGGAGCCCCATGTAAATCTTTGTTTTATTCTGTTTTTAGTATTTGTTGTTATAGCGGCAACAGAAATACATCATCTGTGAAAATTTCAACTGTCTAGCTATCACGGTTCGTGAGATACAGCCTGGTGACAGACGGACGGACGGACGGACGGACGGACAGCGAAGTCTTAGTAATAGGGTCCCGTTTTACCCTTTGGGTACGGAACCCTAAAAATCAACATGGTTTTTTAAAAATCGATCGATCGAATTGCTAGGCAGTCTAGGGACACAAAATCGGTGTTTTAATAGTTGATTCACCCATGTGTGCGCGATAGAGGTAGGAACAGGCAGGTTAATGTACAAAATTCTTCGTCCCTAGGGTCCTTAGTATACATAAAATGCTAAAATAACAACCCTTCCTTGTCTATACCATATTTGGGTAAAAAGCTGAACTTACCAGGTGAATCGATCTTATGATAGTGGTAAGGGTTGATGCACACTTCGTCTTTCTTCAGCTGGTACGCAAACTCGCAGTGGTCCACGGGCTTTAGTTCATGCTGGCTCTGAAAGAAAAATGATTTTGTTCAAAAGTGATTAAGTTGAACAATTTAACCAATTGTACAACTTAATCAGTTGTGAGTTTTATAATATAGGAAGTTTGGATGTAAAATTCCTTTGTTCTCCGTCTGCCTAAAACAGATAGTGCCTATGTCGCATTATGCCTAAACTTCAATCTTTAGGGGCATAATGACTATCTAGCTTGCTGGCCGTTTCGCTGTTTGTCTGTATAGTGGACCGGCTGTTTAGAGCTCGTGCCTAATTCTCTAAGTGACATACTCGCGTTTTGCCTAAACTTCAACTTTCAGGGGTGATAGGTCATTTCTGCTGTTTGTCTATATAGTGGACTGCCTGTTTCGAGCAGTTACCTAAATCTTTAAGTAGCATAGTAATAATACCACTGTTGTCCTAATGCGTGTTAGTCATAATGCGATGTAGCTTAACAGCCATTTAGTCTTAATACCCTTTAGTACAAAAGCTATAATGGCATGTTGATAATTAGGAACTTGACGTTTTATGTCATGTGCGATTTAGACTTGAGAGCTACATAGGCACAATCCGTTTTAGGCAGACGGAGAACAAAGGGTAAAATTATAGATCTTCTGGCAACACTAACCTGGAGCTGCGGCCACCGCCACAGCCGACAGTAGACAACATGCGGCAAACCCTTGCGGTTCTGCCCGTTTATAATGTTTTCATTTGGCTTCACTCTGGAAACGATAGTTTAAATATTAAATTAAAAACTTGAAAAACCCTTAAATATGCCTTACATCATATTGGAACAGAGCTAATACTCTTCCAACTGATCAATTTTTATTAATCAATAATCATAGCTATGGAAGGCATTGGAGGAGGCCTTTGTGTCAAAAGGACACGTCGAGCCGACAGTTGCTGCACACACATGAACAAATAACTAAAACTGTACTAAATATTATTATTAACTGTATGCTCGAAATTAAAGGCTTTGAAACTTGAAACTTGAATCATAGCTAAGCACGACTGCAAGTAAACTCACAGTCACATAAAAAAAATGGCATCAAAATCAACCCATCGCTTCACGAACCACGATGCCATGTTAGTTCACATTTAAATTAAAAAAACAAAAGTTTATATTTATTTTACCCATAAAGTTTCAGCATTATATTTGTAGCAGTACAAAATATTAGTCAACATTAGCCTACTACACAAATTCCTAGGTTCAGGTCTTTCACCCTTCAGGCTTCAACCTTTACCCCAGGTCCTTTGACCCCAGTATGACCTGGAGGGCAGTGACATCTTATATAAGTGGCGCTTTGCACTTTCACATGTTGATATTTTTACCACAAATCTTGACTAAATTATATTATACACATGTTTTTAAGATTTCTAAACACTAATTTATAGCTAAATATGCTTTGAAATTATTGTTAACATTAATGTTTAGTTTAATTAATATATTCTGCAAAAAATATTGCAATATGTTTGAGCAATGATAATTATTACTGTAAAATAGTAATAAAGTACCTGTTTTAAACATTAAAGATTAAGAAGCATTTTAGGAAGTGATGGTTGAGGAAGTGAAAAAATATTATTGTTTACATGTTTAATTGTTGTAAACGCAACAGTGATATTACCATAAGGATTACATGTACATTTTACATCGAAATCACTATTTATATCGAAATTATCTGTATACTTATTTATGTATATTTCGCAGAATCTCGGCACATCGAATCGGTATTCATACATTATAAGTGAAAGCTAATCTAATCAGATTCTGATTGGAAAGGAAAAAAAGATAATGTTTAGTAACAATACGTGTTTACTTACGAAATACGGAAACGGCCCGGAAATATCCAAAACTGTAAATTAAAACACTAATGTCCTCCTACAATTCTACTTATTAGCACGTTCAAGGACTATATTGTATATCACCGGTTTCCGCACTAACGTTGTAACACACTGATCACGTGAAATCCTTTGTTTTATTACGTTAAACGGCAATAAAAAATTAGCGAGGTCACAACCATGCATCCGCCATATTGCCAAGGGTTGCGATTTCCTTCGATTTGTTTTGACGGCAATTTGACCTTTTGGATTTTGCGTCCTGTCTGTGGTTATGTAACCAAGATGCGGTGGTCGTTGACAACGTAGAGGTCAATGCGCTTTGCGTGTTTTCCGATTTAGCCGGGTTGCATGACCAACCCAGCCGCAGTGAAATGAACTAACGTTCCGTTACACGCTTTTAGTGGTCGTTACATATTTATTTACAACAACATAAATAAATACTAAAATAATGTTGCTGTATGTACTAAGGAATTTTACTAATCCTAGTAACTGTCCTCTTTTTAAATAAAAGGTTTAAGACGCTCTGCCTACCCATAAACCAACATTTAAGAGAACAAAGACATTGCCTGGAAAGGACTGTAAATCTATTTAGCGACCGGAAACGTCACATGATTGTTATCACAAAAAAAACAAATCAATATTGCACTTACCTGGGTATTGTAACACATTTAGTATGACTATTTTGGCTGGAAATTGCTTTTTCCAGTTCCTCTAGGGCTCCACTTTTCTTCAATTTCTTTACTAAGCTCTTGACTGCCTTCTCAGACCACTTATCTTCAGCAACAGACGACCCTTCAGGGCCCTTTTTCCACCCTAACAGTCGCTTCACAACTGGCGGCGTTAGAGGAAACATGCCGCAACACTTTATCAATTAAGTCATTAAAATTATATTATAATCAATGAAACACTCCTAAACTCACGCACGAATCTTACAACTTGTATTTAGATAAAGCACTGACGGCCATGTTGAGAAATGAATGAAAATGACAGAACAGTTGTCAATCAACAAGGTGTAGCCATCCCTTTTGCACGGATAATATATTTTAAGACGTTTTACATACGTGTTCTAGTTGGAAAACACTTTAGAAATAACAGAATTAATTTTGTACGTTACACAAATAATGAGGATTATTAAAAAACAGTTACAAAATTATATTAGCGTAAATAGAAGGCAAATTCAAATAAAAAAAAAATAATTTCATATCAGCTATCCCTCTTTTACTTGTTTATTTTTAAAAGGACCTCCATAGACAAACCAGCCAGTCCCATTTCGGTTCTAAATATCTTTTAGGGATCACTTATATTAAAACCACTAAATAAATGTCATTTTCACTTGTATGAACGGCTTAGAGTAAAAACTAACAGTGTTGTTGACTCATCACCTGAAATAAATGAAATGACAATTCAATTTAATACAGCAACGAACCCGTATCATGTAATTTATATTTGAAGCCATATATATTCAATAATTATTATGCATTAATATCACAAATTTGAGTGTTTAAATTTGTTACTCAATCGTGCATTAGGGCGGTAGCGGTATTCCATCTGTCTAATTTGTTTGTCCAATCTCATTGCGTCTCACTCTCTCATTAAGCAAAATGTGAGACAAAATATACATTGGGCAAAGCTATAGGACAGATGGAATACCGCCCTTATATAGATTGAGACTAGATTCAGCATATAGGTAGCTTAATTATTATGTAGGTTCCAAATTATTATGTAGTATACATTTGTGCAAACCAGACAGCGCTATGCATTTGTAGAGCGACGTCCCGTTCCCACCTGCCATTTTGTACCTTAACCGAATGAAAACTCCGAACGTCTGCGACCAGAGTTATTCTTATCTTACTCTTACCCCGGCCACACACGCACGGAATTTTCCGTACGGAATGAAAATTTCAAGTGTGTTCGGCCGGGGTCAGAGTTAGACCCGACGTTTTAAATAATACTTGCACAGTGCTATCAAAAACATCAAAATCGCTTTCAACTTAGAGTCAGACCAAGAATAGTCTGCAGCGAATTTGATAGTCCACGCAGTGCAAGTGTTATTTTAAACGTCAAACTTCTATGAAATTATGACGTGTAAATGACACTTGCACTGTGTGGGCTATCAAATCCGTTGCGGAATTTTTTTGGTCCGACTCGAGTTTGGTCTAACTCTTCTTAAAATCATCGTTTAAGTTGATGAACTAGGAGGTAAAAATTCACATAAATTCATATAATTTATATTGAGTTAAATATCTATCTATTATTGCTTAATTAATCGGAAATAAATTGTAGTAGCAATTTATTATACGGAACCCATTGAAATCGTTGACATTTCAACAGTCAGATTGTCTATGGTAGGATGGAATGTTTATGTTTTGATTTGAAATCGTTCCTTCAAATGATTCAACTTTCAATTGTTTTTAGACAAAAATGTGCCAGTTGTTGGTGAAAATTGTTGATTTTTTGGGTTGAATTGAATAACTGGTGAGTTTTTCTGCTATTCCTGTACAAATCTGATATCTGTTGTGTACACTACGGTAACGAAACAGCAAAATTTTGCGCTGAACTTTCTGATGTCACTGGCAGTTTAATTTTATTTGGTATTTTACCTGCCAGTAATTTTTATTTACATTTCCTTGTTGTATATGATGTGAACTTTGCTTGGCTGGAAATATAATTCACAAGGTTTAAGATAAAATTGTATATCTACTTTGCAATTTCCTACGAACTTGCGAAACTTACGATGTATTTCTTTGATATTTCTCCTCACCTTTTACCTTTGTATTACAAAATACTTTAAGATATAAGATTGATATAATCCACGATAATAATAGTTATTATGATAAAAACCACTTTTGTATTGGCATGCTTTTTAAATAATGAATAATGAATTATTAGGTTTTATAAATTATTTTTGCTGGTGCAACATCTGCACCGTACACTCCGTACAGGTATATATTTTGTATAGATTTACAAAAAACTTAAACGTTACTTGTATCTAGTTATTAAGTTAATTAAAAAGAAGATAGTGATATCCTGGAATTTCTTCATTATTGACCAAAAGAGCTTATATAATTGAGGAGTAAATCAAACAGTGTTTATTACAAGCTTTTATTTACTTTCACCTGACCATTGTCTGTCTGTCTGTCTGTAATCAAATCTTGTCTGTCTGTCTGTAATCAAATCTTGCATGTTAAATTTGATCCACTTCTCGGTTTCCGATTGAGCTGAAATTTTGCATGCATGTATAAATCGGATGACAATGCAATATTATGGTATCATCGAGCTGATCTAATGATGGAGACAGGAGGTGGTTATAGGAACCGTGTGATGAAACAATGCAACCTAATTGTGTAAGGGGTTTTTAGAATTGTCTTGATGAGTATTAGTTGTCTGTCTTAAGAAAAGTGCAGTCAGCGATAAAAGCTTGTACCAAAAATGAAATTTTTGCCAAAAACTTATTTATACAAATATTACATCACTAAACCTCTAGCACTAAGTTTTTTTTTTGCCTTAGAGCAAATTCATTGTGATACTTCTAACGAACCCAAATGGTTCGTTTTTCTGTGCATGGATCCTTAGTCACTGCCTGGGGACTATTGCATAATAAAATATAAGCTAATGCTATTAGTGATCGTATATGTGAGCTTGTATTTAATTATGCAATAGGCCCCTGATTGCATTATTAAGGCGCGTCTCGATATTGCGCGGCGGCCGCGCGAGCAATGTTCGACTGCGGCAAACCTGTATTTTGGCTCGCGAGCCAATTTCGGCACCATCTTGAACTTATGCGCGGCGGCCGCGCGCGGCAGGCGATCCGACGATCGACCACATTATATCACAAAAATAAATTATTCGGAACGAAGTATAGCCAAATAGAAAAATGATCTATTGCGATAATCACTACATTTACTGTTCCATAGAAACTGTTTAGTGCCGTATAATTCAATTAAAGTACGACACTTTTCATTATCCATGTATGCGGCCGCGTGAGCCAACTGAAATATATACACACCCGTCCCAACTGCACGCGAACATTCCTTTGCCGCGCGTCGAAACACCGACAATGAATTGGTTCGTCGCGCGGCGCGTTCGAGCGCGCCAATGATCGAGTTGGCTCGCGCGGCAGCCCGGTATCCATTGCGCGCGGCTGCCGCGCGAGCCAATGTTCGATAGCTTGCCGCGCAATATGGAGACGGGCCTTTAGGTCAGCTCCATGTTAGCTAATAATTATTGCATTGTTATGAAAATTAACTTTACAGTACATATGGCCCTATTTTCCCACACTAGTGCCGGAAATAGCACTTTTCGTGTGTATGTCAAAAGTTTAAAGGACCATATGTAGTTATGTACTGTAAAACGTTGTACGATTCACACATGCGAATAGGTAATTCGCAACTCGTGTCGATTTATCGCCACTCGTTTCGAATTTCCTCTTTTCCGCACTTGTATCGTAAATTACCTTTAACACCTGTACACCTACTATTGTTGTAGGTAGGGTTGGGACTTTTGAGTGCTTTCCATAGTTCTAGAATTAAGCGTAGCGTTATGGTGGCCTAGCGGTAAGAGCGTGCGACTTTCAATCCGGAGGTCGCGGGTTCAAACCCCGGCTCGTACCAATGAGTTTTTTGGAACTTATGTACGAAATATCATTTGATATTTACCAGTCGCTTTTCGGTGAAGGAAAACATCGTGAGGAAACCGGACTAATCCCAATAAGGCCTAGTTTCCCCTCTGGGTTGGAAGGTCAGATGGCAGTCGCTTTCGTAAAAACTAGTGCCTACGTCAAATCATGCGATTAGTTGTCAAGCGGACCCCAGGCTTGACATGATTTTCACGTATATTGCATCCGTCGTCCGCCCATTAGTAATAACTAACACTTGTGATATACACGGTGTAACATAAGGAAACCGAATAATTTTAACAGCGTATTCCTGATCATATTTAGAGACAAAAATGTCCTATAAACTTTTTTTAAATTTGCCTATCTAGTTTCAGAGATATTATTAATAAAATAAAAAAACAAGTTTTTATTGTTACATAGTGTAGAAGGCCTTTTTGATGATGATGTTGCTGCTATAGGACGTAGTCTAAATATTCTTATTGATAGATGTCAGAAAGTGACAAGTAACACTTTGCAAAAAGTAGGTTTTACGAAAAAAAAAAATGCAAAAATCAATTTTAAGTGACAAGTTTACCAATAACATAATTTTTTTATGTACAAATACATTCAAAAAATTGAAAAAACAAAACAAAACAAAATTTTCTTTTTTGGCGAAATTGACCTAAACTTATATTAAATTTTTTACTTCTTTTGACCTCAGAAATGCGTGTTTAAAATTATTCGGTTTCCTCATGTTACACCGTGTATAATATCCTGTAATTGGCAGACAATGACGGAGGAGCAGCCTCCACTGATGCTCTGCTTAGAGAATGCGGCCGGTGAGGAGGTGTCGCTCAACATTGAACCTAACGACGACTTCCACTCCTTCCTGATAAAGGCCAAGTTAGTATAAAATATACACTGAGAGAAAAATCATCACCAGGAATTAAAAACCGGGCAAGTGCGAGTCGGACTCGCGCACGAAGGGTTCCGTACCATAATGCAAAAAAAAAACAAAAAAAAAGCAAAAAAAGAAACGGTCACCCATCCAAGTACTGACCACTCCCGACATTGCTTAACTTTGGTCAAAAATCACGTTTGTTGTATGGGAGCCCCATTTAAATCTTTATTTTTATTCTGTTTTTAGTATTTGGTGTTATAGCGGCAACAGAAATACATCATCTGTGAAAATTTCAACTGTCTAGCTATCACGGTTCATGAGATACAGCCTGGTGACAGACGGACGGACGGACAGCGAAGTCTTAGTAATAGGGTCCCGTTTTACCCTTTGGGTACGGAACCCTAAAAACAGTTCTGTACTGGGGGAAAAAATGAAGTTTTAGTAATAATTATGGACGTTTCACATCTGTAAAGTTTATTTATTTCTACAAACAGCTCAGTAATCCCAAATATAATTTCAACAAACAGATAATAGAAATTGCAAGAACTAATAGAAATTGCATAAGTCAATTTGTTCCTATTAGTTAATTCTCCTTGTCCCCGGATTAAGTTTATTTTTGTAATTTTAAGTGTGTTTTTGTTGTACTTTTCTCTCAGTGTAGACCTAGTATTACATAGATGAGCTATACGCGTGCCTCCGTGAGGGACAAAACATACGCAAAGCGACAATATTAAAAACACGTTTTAACATTCCTGACAGCATACCAAAAACAATCTAGGTACGTAATTCGGTCGGGTTATTTGTTGCCCACCATAAACCATACTAAATTTTTGGTGGGGAACAAACAAAAATTGAGACTGTGACAAGGACAAGCAACAATACCGCTTTCTCTGCTACTCCTACTGAAATTTCCATAAGTGCATCTCGTTCGGTCGTTTGGCCCCTCCCACGTGTCATCTCTATATCTATGGTATAAAACTTTAAGGGCCCACTGATCACCAGTTCGCCAGACGATATCAGCCTGTCAGTTAAACGCAAATTTGACAGCTCCAAACAACTGACAGGCTGATATTGTCCAGTAAACTGGTAATCTGTGGGCCCCTTTAAACTATTGCATGTCAATAGTAACGGGTTGGCTTAAAGTAATGAGAATTTTTGTTTTCGGACATAAAAACAAAAAGACAATGGCCATGGATTTCTGGATGTTATATTAAAGAACTATGCAATATCCAACATTAGAACCAAATTCAATAATGAAGTAATTGGCCTCCCTTGTGTTAGTTTACTTAACATGCTTCTGACCGTTTGCTTTTCACTTTGGACAAACTACCAAGTACTCTCTGACTGATCGTTTTGTAATTACACGGTAAAATTTATTTTATTCTATAATATTTTGCCTACTATCGCAATATACATATCAGAGTATATAATATTTGCCAAAATTCTTCGATTGATTTAAGTCTTGGGGATATTCTAGGGTTGGAAACGTTAAGTCGTTTTTCCGCGAGAGCCTAAAACCAGTTAAAAACGTCATTGCATACATTTTACCAAAATATGATACATAAACAATTTTCTCAAAATATCAATCAATTGCAGATTTCATGAAAATTTTTAGTCAGTTAGCAATTGTGAATGATGGCATGATATAGATAACAAGCTAATATGCCGAAATAATTAAAATTAACGGCAATAAAACGGTTATGTAATGTTAATAAAACGTTGTCCAAAGCATGACGCAGAGGGTTTGAATACCGTTATGAGAAATCGGATGTGGGAGACGTTTATTGTATATATAATGTTTTCTTGTAATTTAAAATATGCTCTTGTTTGTCATTGTAAAATTTCGAAAACCCATAGCTATTGTCTTTTTTTTAATATTTCCGCAAACGAAAATTCTCATTACTTTGAGCCAACCCGTTAACACAAGTAACGCAACTCACCACTTCATCATACTATTTTTCTGGTTGCATCCTAAAGGAGCCCAGAGAACCTATGCATCTTGCGCTATCACCTATCAGTTCTTATAAATCTTATAATAAACCATCACATTTTAATTAAACCAAGATTACTTTTAATTCCAGTGCATTACTTGGTTACGAAGTAGACCTAAATTCATTAACCAGAAACAAGCCGGTGGCCTTAACAGACAATATTTACCAATTCCTGTTAAATTCTGAAAACGGCCTCCTAGAATACCCTATGGGACAAACATATGATCAAATGTTAGAACCAAGCGATGCCAATGATGGCTTAGAATATGTCCTAGGCGATGGAACACAAATCAAAGCTTCACAGATCCATTTCGACAATGAGGATCCACCTTTTGATTTTGTAGCAGAAAAAATACCATTTGTTAAATATGTTGATGATTATATAGATGATGCTGAACCATCAAACGAAATTAGCACGAAAATGATCAATATAGTCGCTAGCCCTGTGTCTAAATGGCCAAGTGCGTCAAGCCCAAAAAAACCATTCATAAACAGCATACCTTTTAAACTGGTTAACAATAATGCTTCAGGATTTGCAGCACAATTCCACAAATTCGTAGAATCTAGTATTGATAAAACATTTACGCCGCTTAATCCAGTTACAACTAGAAATAAGTCTCCGAGAAGTCTTATTAGAGACAACTATAATAAATATGAGGACAACATTTATAATAAAAATGATTTCATAACACGAGATGAAGTTTTAAATATGTTTAAAGATACTCCGGTAGTACCTTATGAGAGTCAAAGCTTCAGTGATAAGAGGAGACGCAAAACTGACCCTTCACGCCCTATTAATAAGACTGCGAATGCTAAAACTATGCCGTACATAGATGTGGATGGTACTTTAATAGGTCAAAATGAGAGCCGGAACTGCTTCATCTGTGAGAAATTCGTTAATAACAATATGGATAAGCTTTATTTATTTGACAATGAAGATCAGAAACTACACAGATCATCTCCGCAAAAGAAATTATCCACCCAATTGAAAATTATCTGTGAACAATGCTTAGACAATAATTTTAAACCATCTAGATTAAAAAGCCCCAGCAAAAATCTAAATCCAGACGAATATTTGGTAATTAGGAACAACCAGCAGTATATATTTCAGAAAACAAATTCCATAGACTTTAAAAATATAAAAAGCAGTTTCGTGAACATTGGTGAAGCAACAGCTATAATAGATAAAATAGAAACAGAAATCTTGAAAGGAAATCAAGTGAAACAAACTGATTTTGTCAAAGTTGAAATCGATTCGAATGGAGAAATCATATCTAAAGATGATGCGAAAGAATCAAATTCAGAATCATATATTTTCAAAGATGGCAGCTCTAGTGATGTTGAAATAATTGAGGGACCGGAAATAGACGATGTCATAGACAATTTAGAGGAAGCCGATGAGGAAGTAAAGGAGTTTTTAGGGATGTATCAGAGTGACAATAATGATATTAGTGAACTTAAATGCAGGTTAGTTGTTTTACTATATGAACTGATGCCCACTGTCTCTCGGTATATCGAGGATTTTTTGGAATTAGGGCTCATTTAGACGATGCAAGTTTCATTACAATGCGGGTTTTGATCGGTCGGTTGAATTGGACGTAACCAACAGTCCGCAATGTAACTAAAATCTTGCGAGTTCGCGCGCCGTCTAAATCAACCCCTATTCTCGCCTGTTGCCTTCCCACCAATATGAGCTTCTTGGTTTTAGGTTTTGCGAGCGCGTCTTTACAGAGTTGGCTGAGTTGATGGAGCATGGTGACGTTCACAAACACGTGACGGAAGATGGCGAGGTGTACCCGTGCCCTTTGTGTTTTTACGGTAAGATTGAATAACCGAAGTCGCCTTTAAGAGCTTATCCCTCTCCTGAAAACTTTGCACAATTGTGCAAACTTTGTATGACGTTTAACTTGTATTGATTGATTGAACTCTTGGGGTTCAATGTCCTAATACTAGTACAAATTACCTCCAATGAAATTTAAATCTTAATTAAATGGAATAGAGTTTCTTTTATTTCGTTTCGTTCGATTATAAAACAAAACAAATTCAACTGTATTTTCTAATGCCGTCTAATCGGCAGACTGTTTTGTACAGAAAATGAATGCCAAGACGTCTCCAGTTACTAAATGCTCTAAGGATACCAGATAAAATAACAGGTCTTCTCCACTAATCACCAAGTCATCATCATCGTTATCATATCACGCAAAAGTAGTTTGCAGAGTTGATTACATTTTCACGGTAAAATACCAACATAGAGTATTCTGAATCTTTTTGGATCTAAGTGCAGCTTGTGACGTAGAAGATCATAGGATTTTATAAAAAAAACTCGAGCTCTTCGACATTTATTTTATTTTCTTTATTTAGGATTACCAACAGATAATACATCTTACATGCTCTTAAATCTATATAACAATCATGACTGATGCTTATCTAATTATAGGTAACCACAACTTATATAAGTGTCTTGTATATGTGAACAATATTGAACATGCGATAAACATATAGGTTATACGCAAAGAATATAATACTCACTAGGAGAAGAACGGTAACTCCATACAAAAAAATGTCCCCAACCGTTTATACGTTTATACTAGTGGCGCCGTCTTTGTGTACCAATGGAACTAAAGTTGATAACCGGTTAAGCCTGGCGGGTATTGGTAGGTAGTAATTCTGTTGATAAACATATTTGTTATCTTCATATCACGAAATATATGCAAGATGCAAATATTAACCCTTGTTTGTGGTATTATCAATTGATTTAAATAAAAGGCATGTTTATGTTTATAACATTATATATATTATTTATTAAAAAATGTTTTACATATAAAAATATACACTGAATACTGGCAACTGGCAACTTAATAAAAAAATAGACATTAATAAAGCGCATTCACAAAGTTTTCAGTACCTTTTATACAAATAACATTAGGCATGCCTACCTATTACACTTTACACACAGATACAAGTCACTACACTTTACACACGGCATTTTACACAGATTTCCAACTTGTATTCATACATTTCTTCACGGTTAATTAATACGCTTTCCAGATGCGTTCCTTCCTTCCTTCTGAACCCACTAAAGTTGTAAATTTCACTCTGGCTGCTTCAACAGCCGTTGCTCCGCATTTAGCACATTTTCTATGTGCATTGCTGTAATCCATGTAGGTACAGACTTACAGTCTTAAGTGGTACGTAGCGGTACACGTTGTATGTATTATTTAAAGAGTTAATAAATAAAATTTTCGTTATGAACTTTAACCACAGCAGTTGGACAGAGTCATTGACAAATATATTTTTTATTATGGTGGGTAGACGTACCTACCCTCCATATATTTTATGAACATTGATAAAGACAGTTGGAAGCAAATATTCATTATAAAACTTAATCGCATGTAATTAAGTTTTAAGCGTTTTAAGTCCCGTTTTATGATTAATATTGTATAAAATTCGTGATAATTTAAATCAGAGTTGGGAGCAATGTTGCTGTAGAAAAATGTTTTTATTATTATTACTCGCAACTTTTTCCCGGAGGCCAACGCACACATAGAAGCTTAAGGCGCACACATGCGCAATTATTTGGGGACATAACTTTCTTAGGAAGTGAACAGGCCTTGGTTATACGTAAATGAATTAGGTAATAGGTACCAGTACATTACATATGAGGATTTAGAGATTAGAGAATTTAGAGGCCATGTTTTCAAAATATTAGAATTTATTGAACAAGAAACAATTTATCGACCTAAGATCAATTGTGGCTGACATCAGGTCAAGCATAGTGATGATTAGTTCGGGATTCCCACAGGGTTCTATAATTGGTCTTACATTCTACTATTTGTGAATGATGGAATTACCTTTACTTGTTTCGTAGTGGATATCCGCAATATATGTTTCATTTTAGGATACGCCAATTTTAAATGGCTTAAAGGCCATCTTAAAGCAGCCCACGATAAACCTAAGAAGTCTCCAGCAGAAGGCACTAACGAGGATGCAAATGATGGTAAGTTAGTTATACTTGAACATTATTTTAGTATTCATCCTTGTCGTATCCTCATGACTGAGGGACGTGACGAATGTGGACACTTTTCACCACTTTTCTGTCTTGGGCCCAGTATTTGTGCCGTTCCACGGAAAAAGGTACTTTATGGCGGCTGGCGCTTACGTCGCATAGAACCGCAATAGTATTGGAGCGGCGTTAATAATAACGTAAGCGCCAACCGCCATAAGGTACCTTTATCCGTGGGACGTCACATTTTAGTATTAGCATATTTTTTCTTGCTTTGATACTTATAATACCTAATACAAACACACGTACAAATTTGGTAGTAAAATTACCTGCATGAATATTATAGATTTACGACACTGTATTACTTTATTTTAGAATCGCAGTCACCATCTGAGCAGTCGCCAGTGGCTAAAAGAACTAGGAGTAACGATAAGAAAAATACCGAGGGCGACAAAGGTTTGACACTATTCGGCTTGTCATTTTGACACTATACGGCTTTTAGTCATTTTGACCCTTCCGTCATAGGCATAAGTAAGCAAATCGATATAGTCTCACAAACAACTTTGTCAGTAGAAAAATGGACGATAACCCTTCGCACCTACATTTTTTAAATATGCCGCTTTTTCTACTGACGGAAATGGCTTCACAGAATATATATCTAAACCTTACTTGAAAGCATGACTGTTAACCTTTTCGACGCCGTGTCAAACACAAAAGCAGTCTCTCAGACGCCACGTCACCGAAGTGTAGTTTTGACACTTTATGCTTATGCAAGTAGGTCTATGTTGGTCTGTGACCGATTAATCGGTCTTTGGCGTTGGACCTGCGGTGCGGATATATCGATCATTGGAGTTCAAAAGCTTAAAATTGTGTCGCTTAACTTCAAACTCGGGTAAATCCATTCGACCGACAGAACAGTTGCGAGTGCATTAAATTTTATTACAAGCTTTTATTTAGTTTCACCTGTCCCGTTGTCGGTCTGTAATCAAATCTTGCAAGTTAAATTTGATCCACTTCCCGGTTTCCGCTTGAACTGTAATTTTGCATACATATGTAAGTCGGGTGACAATGCAATATTATGGTGTCATCGAGCTGATCTGATGATGGAGACCGGAGGTGGCCATAGGAACTCTGTGATAAAACAACGAAACCTAATTGTGTTTGGGGTTTTTAGAATTGTCTCGATGAGTATTAATTGCCTGTGTAAAAAAAAGTACAGTCAGCTATAAAAGCTTGTACCAAAAATAAATTTTTTGCCAAAAACTTATTATTTATGATATTCTCTTTCAGATGATGCAGTAAAGTCAGAGGATGAACCTACAAAATCGGTGGAACCTGAAAATGTATGTTAATAAATTATTTGATTTCTTCTTTCGTTCAGTTAAATAATTTTAATACACGCTGTTCAATATTTATAAATTATCATTAAAAACCATCGCTTAGCGCCACTTGTACAGTAGCCATCAGATATATCGGAGCGGCCAAGGTGCTCACAATATCTGAAAATGCACCCTGACGCCTTGACAATAGAGGCGTGTTCAGATATTTGTGAGCGCCTTGGCCGCTCCGATATATCTGATGGCGACTGTACCAATACCAACCCACTAACCCGGGCTTAACCGGTTAAACCGCTAACCCAGTGTCAAATTGTACTGGTAACCATGGTATCTCCAGGTTTAACCGGTTAACCCCGGGTTAGTGAATGGTACAAGTGGCCGTTAAAAGTTAATTCCATCAGCCGTCATGAGAAAATAATTCAAAATTTGCATCAAATTAAACTGTTTTTTGGCAATTTTTCACAGACATTTTATTGTTATGATTGTATCGTTAGAATAGAGTGTATTACTGCAATGTTCTGCCGCCAGAGTGCAGCACTAAGCTAGCTAGTAATCCATAGAGTAACATATACATACTAAATATATGCGTTCACTGATACTGTGCCTTAAACTGTTTTGTGACAAGTTTTCACAGACAATAAAATATGACATTGATGCATCAAGGCGGTTTGTTAACAAGGTTCGCGAAACCGGGAAACGCGAAAAACGAAATTTAGTTATCTGCCTCTTTATCGCTCGAATAAGTATTAGATAACGAAATTTTCTTGTTTCGCGGTAGACCCTCAGATTGTGATGGATTGTGGTAGTAGCGCCCCCTATGCAGAGTTTCGCGTAATATTAATATTTTTGAAGGCTCTACGAGCTGGTCTGGTGAAAAATAGTTTCCTGTGCCAACAGTTACTTCAGTGTCTATTAATTTTAGGCAAAGAAATATGTAATTTCGTATAAGATAAATAAAGTCTAAGAAATAAACGTGCCTCGGAAATCAAGAAAAAGTCATTCTCGGATAGATGGCTCACACACCTTTAGCCTATACTCGGCTAGATGGCGTGACGACACCGTTTCATATTTAACAATTTCAAAACATATATATCAGTGAATGAACATGGGTCAAAATGATATAAAAATAATAATAATAAAATAATCATTTATCCATATATATTCATTTTTTTGATAATTTTATACGTGTTTATTTTGAGTTATAGTCGTGTGTCGATAGATGGCAGTAAATTTACAGTGACTACAACATTTACTATGACAGGACCCCTCTATCCTATCCTTCGAGCAACACCGGCTTCCGACATGTCGGAAGGGAGGGGCCCAAGCGATATCTCGCCGTACAAATCTTTCTGCCATTTTTCGCGGGGGGAAAGGTGCACACAGTCGCATTTCTCACACACTTACATACAAAATCCAATCTGTAATGACGACACAAATACATAGAAAATGACACACGTCAAAGACAAATCTTGCAAACCTCGATCTCTTTTTGTGTACGGACGAGTGACTAGTGTCACAACACGTACACTAACACATTTTCGTTGAAGTATGTCATTGTATTCTGAGAGATGAGAAGTCGGATTTGTCGCTCGACCGATCCGCAATTTGTACTGAGCGAGCAAAATCGATAAATCCAACAATTACTTGGGACTAAAATATAATAATTGTATTTAAATGTAATTTAACGTATGATATGTAAAAAAAATATTACATGTGAAATGTAACACTTTCTTTTTGTAAATTTGATGTCCCCGACCTCTTTTTATAACAAAAAACCGAGCAAACAGGCATTTTTGTGCAGCAGTGTTCACGCGCGCGTCTGGACTCGGTCTAGTGAAAAATCCAAGTGCAACTAGTTTTATTACCCGCGCTAGATTAAATTGACGCGCTAATCTTGTACCTCGGCAGAGGGGAAATAGTGCGAATGCCGCCTCCCTTCCGTGTTGCTCGAAGATCCTATCTATTCTTTTTGATTTTAGGATAAAGAGGAGTGCAAAATGGAAATTAAGTTGGAAATAAAGCAGGAAGCGTTAGATACCAGCGACGAGGAAGCGATATGGATCGTGCATACTGACGACACGCCGGCCGATCAGCTGCACTCCCTTCTGCATGTAAGTTATTGGCATAGACAATTAGTTATTTAAGATACACGTGCGAATAGTTAATACGAATTACCTATTCGCACTTGTATCGTTCAACGTTTTACAGTACATATGGCCCTTTAAATTTTCAACGTTGTTATGTAATGTGCTTATTATAGCACCTGGTGTCGTAATGTAGCACCAGATGTGCTGTAAATTATTATTACCTACTGCATGTTTGTTTTACAACTTTCAAATCGCCCCTCTGCATTCTAGGGTGATGAAAAAAGCAAAGATGCAGTGTTCAAGAAACCGCAAAAATGTGCCAAATGCAGGTAGATTGTGTCTCCATTCACAAGCAGATATTACGTATACTCTATATCTTTAGGTATTTTTAAATAAAAGTAAACAAAATCTACCCTCAAATGGCTCCTTAGGGGTCATCCATTAATTACGTCACACGAATTTCTAGGTTTTTTTACCCCTCCCCCCCTCCTTGTCATACTTGGTCACTTTTGGCAAACCCCTCCCCCCTAGTGTGACGTCACATTTTTTCTACGAAATCGCCAAATCGAATTAAGTAAGTACCTAAGTATTATTAATATTTTATCAAAATATTTTTGACGATATAAATATTAGTAATTTTATAACCCAAAACTGCTTAGGAAAGAAAATTAAACGAATAAAAACGATTATCGTTTTAAAAACTTGTTATTTAAATGTACAGCGAATAAAATGATTTAAATAAATTTTCGGTTACTGATGAAGTTAAAGTGACGTCACAAAGTTTGTGTCTCCCCCCTCCCCCATGTCACAATATGTCACATTTTCTTGACCCCCTCCCTCCCCCTAAACGTGTGATGTAATTAATGAATGACCCCTTAAGCCAGTTGACGGTAGATGAATCTAAAGTGCTAATTACCGCACTAGGGCGGCAAAGTTGCTACTTTACCGTCCTAGTACCGTATGTACCTTGTTTAAGCTAACTGAGCAAGAGGCTTCACCGACGTGGCAGCGGCAAAGCTTTAATTAATTATTAGACGACCGGTCTGGCCTAGTGGGTAGTGACCCTGCCTGCGAAGCCGATGGTCCTGGGTTCGAATCCCAGTAAGGGCATTTATTTGTATGATGATACAGATATTTGTTCCTGAGTCATGGGTGTTTTCTATGTGTTTAAGTATTTGTATATTATATATATCGTTGTCTGAGTACCCACAACACAAGCCTTCTTGAGCTTACTGTGGGACTTAGTCAATCTGTGTAAGAATGTGTATTTTATGTAAATAAATATTTATTTATTTACATAAGTAAATATTTATTTATTTACTTATGTAACGTATAATGTCATCTGTACCTAGTTTGGATTTGATATTTCGTAAGAAGTAGTCTAGATTTGAGTTAAAAATGACCCTATAGGCTATAGACATACATATGTACAGATATTATGTTTATAGTATTATAATAAATACCTAGAGTAAACGTCGTCTTTATTCATCAAAATATTTATCTTTCATTTTTTTAAGTATACATGCTTATCTACGCTGTTTTTTAAGTACCTACGAAACAATTTATAATTTTTTAAACAAACTTTACTCTCGCAGTCAGATCATGGTGGATATGTCCACGCATAAATGCAAGAAGCGAGCCCGGAAACGAAAGTGCTCGGGCAAGGACGAAAACGTCACTTTATCCTCTCAGAAGGACGGTGTAAAGGTACGTTGGGATCAATAAAGACCGGATAGAGTGTGCTGGATGCGGGTCGCTTCCAACCGGCACGTATGGAGGTCCAAGGGGGAGGCTTATGCAGCAGTGGACGTCTTATGGCTGAGATGATGATGATGATGAGTGTGTGCTATTTTACTTATTCATCAGTTTAAATACTAATAGTGGCTCCGTGGGCTGGGGGCATAACGAGAAAACCGAAATTCGCAAATTGCGGGGATCTCTCTCTTTCACTCCAATGAAGGCGTAATTAGAGTGACATAGAAAATTGCCCGCAATTTGCGAACTTCGTTTTTCGCGGTTATAGCCCTGTAGACATCGCGAGCACAACTTAACCTCGTAGGGCCCAATGTGCATTACAATGTACACTTTGTTTCAATTAAGCCTTTATAAGGCAGGTGGAATATATTTCCCATCTGATTTTGAACTTTATATCAAAGTGATAGAGTTCAATTTTGCATGATTCTAACACCTTTATGCCTTAAAAAGGGTTAAATTTGCACCTTTCTAAAGTTCATTACATAAAGTTGCATTTCTTTTGTTTCATTGTTTTCTAAAACAAACCCCAGTCACCCTAATCTACTGTACAACATTTCCTATATAAGTAGGTACCAAATGTAGGTAGATGGTTAGAAGTAAAGTTGTACCTACCCTCAATGAAATGAAAAAATGATTCCCGTGTTTTTCGGTACATGTGTCCCAAAACATCAAAAATGTCCTTATTTTTGAATGAAATGGAAAGATGATTCCCGTGTTTTTCGGTACATGTGTCCCAAAACATCAAAAATGTCCTTATTTTTGAATTAAATGGAAATATGATTCCCGTGTTTTTGGGTACATATGTCCCAAAACATCAAAAATGTCCTTATTTTTTGCAGAGGCCACAAGGTAGACCGAGACAAGGCACGGACTCTGGTGACAATGATTTACTGGTACCCGTAAGTCTACCTATAAAATAAGTATATTTAAACTATAAATGGGTCCATATTGGGTCGCATAATAATTGATTGGCCTAATATAATGTTACGCATAAAACTCATTTCGCATAATTTTTATTGTGCTGAAAATTTTAACATCACTGAAAAATTATAACACAAACCTAACCTAACCTACCCTATTCTACACAACCTCGTCAAAATATTTATTATATGTACTAAATATTAGATTTTATGGATATTTTGTATGACAGACGAGTGTAAGACCTAATGTTTCTTGGAGAAATGTTATCATTAACATTAACTGTATCGAGTAGTAGAATAAAATTGCAAGTGTTTATTTTTTGGAATTTTTAGTCGATTCGAGTCCCGGGCAAGGCAAGCAAGTTTTAGAAAATCTTTGAATGCAGTTTTGTTTCTTTTTAAAAATAAAGGAATGTCTCCTTTAAGTAAAATGAGCCAGTTTAAGGATTTAAGGGAATTTTCCTCCAGGGCCCGACTTATCTTTCCACACTGTATAGTGTAGTCTCAGCTACAATGCGGGTATTTTCAGAGGCCTCGTAAGAAGAAAGCCGCAGAGCCGACATCGGATCCCCAGATCATGACGTGCCATAATTGCAATGAGTCCTACACGTCCAAAGTACGCTTGAAGTTTCACATGTAAGTTATGTCGTCGTCTATAGTCCGTGTTTTTTAGCATTAGAAAGAACTTGGCAGAAGTAAGCTTGTGGTTCTAAATCCGGCACTTTTAGCGGTAATAATTTGAAGTAAATTATATGTATTGACCATGCTACATTAGATAATTCAATAATTATTAACAATTAAAGAGCCTGATAAAAACTGCACGCTTGCTTCTGTGGAGTTCTTTCTAATGCTAAAAAAAACGAACTATAGACTCTAGTTCCCACAACACAAGGCTTATTGAGCTTACTGTGGGACTGGGTAGATCTGTGTAAAATTGTCCTATTAAAAAACCGGGCAATTGCGAGTCGGACTCGCGCACGAAGGGTTCCGTACCATAATGCAGAAAAAGGCAAAAAAAAAAACGGTCACCCATCCAAGTACTGGCCCCGCCCGACGTTGCTTAACTTTGGTCAAAAATCACGTCTGTTGTATGGGAGCCCCATTTAAATCTTTATTTTATTCTGTTTTTAGTATTTGTTGTTATAGCGGCAACAGAAATACATCATCTGTGAAAATTTCAACTGTCTAGCTATCACGGTTCGTGAGATACAGCCTGGTGACAGACGGACGGACGGACGGACGGACAGCGAAGTCTTAGTAATAGGGTCCCGTTTTACCCTTTGGGTACGGAACCCTAAAAAAACAACGGGTTGCACTCCGGGAGTGCCGACAGAAGTGAAAACTCGATGACTAGTCCAAAATGTCTGCAGCACTATGTATAATTGACCCATCCTCCTTTCTATTGAAAAACGTTAGTTCCGAAATTGTTGGTCAGCGAGTTTTAATTGTTTAAAATTCGAATAGAAATTGTAAAGTTACCTTGCAGACCTCGCATCTAAATATATTTGGTCATGATATTTTGAGTTTTATTCACCAGTACTAGAGTTCACTTTTATTAGCGATTTCATCAAGATGTAGCTTTATTGAATTATATTTGAGTGATATAAAGTTAGAATGTAACTGTGAGATCCTCGTATTTCAACTTGTACCAGATTAGAACCTTTTTAGGGTTCCGTACCCAAAGGGTAAAACGGGACCCTATTACTAAGACTTCGCTGTCCGTCCGTCCGTCCGTCCGTCCGTCCGTCTGTCACCAGGCTGTATCTCACGAACCGTGATAGCTAGACAGTTGAAATTTTCACAGATGATGTATTTCTGTTGCCGCTATAACAACAAATACTAAAAACAGAATAAAATAAAGATTTAAATGGGGCTCCCATACAACAAACGTGATTTTTGACCAAAGTTAAGCAACGTCGGGAGGGGTCAGTACTTGGATGGGTGACCGTTTTCTTTTTGCTTTTTTTTGTTTTTTTTTTTTGCATTATGGTACGGAACCCTTCGTGCGCGAGTCCAACTCGCACTTGCCCGGTTTTTCATGTAATGTCATTGAGTTTTTCTTTATTGATTTAAATGCCATGTAAATGAGTGGCCATTTAAACGTTACGGTCACATGATCGCTGTCTCGAGTTTATAATTAGGGTTCCGTACCCAAAGGGTAAAACGGGACCCTATCACTAAGACTTCGCCGTCCGTCCGTCCGTCCGTCCGTCCGTCTGTCACCAGGCTGTATCTCACGAACCGTGATAGCTAGACAGTTGAAATTTTCACAGATGATGTATTTCTGTTGCCGCTATAACAACAAATACTAAAAACAGAATAAAATAAAGATTTAAATGGGGCTCCCATACAACAAACGTGATTTTTAACCAAAGTTAAGCAACGTCGGGAGTGGTCAGTACTTGGATGGGTGACCGTTTTTTTTTGTTGCTTTTTTTACGGAACCCTTCGTGCGCGAGTCCGACTCTTACTTGCCCGGTTTTTTAGTATTTGTTGTTATAGCGGCAACAGAAATACATCATCTGTGAAAATTTCAACTGTCTAGCTATCACGGTTCGTGAGATACAGCCTGGTGACAGACGTACGGACGGACGGACAGAGAGCAGAGTCTTAGTAATAGGGTCCCGTTTTACCCTTTGGGTACGGAACCCTAAAAAATCTTGCGCTCAATCCCTCTCCAGGCAATTCCACGACAAGACAGAGATGCTGAACGCCAACGGGCAGTACACGTGCCTCGAGTGTCCCGGGGTCACTTTCACGACAGAGACGGAGCTATTCGACCACGTGCACTTCCAACATGACAAGCAGAACCGCTATCAATGCCCTGTCAAGGATTGTGGGAAGACATTCTTTCTCAGGTATCCTGATAACTACACATCGGTAACTCGTGGCATTTAGGTAGCACTTAAAGATTTATTCTTAATTATTATTTGGGTTAATTAGTTAATAATATTAAACAAAGTTAAAAATTAATAAACAACACTAATTCCTATACGAGTCGTCGAAAAATGAAACCACAAAAAAAGGAATTAATTAAACTAATCTTTTAATTCCTACCTAAATGCCACGAGTTACCGATGTGTACTGATAACTACGTATGGAGTCACACGATAGAGCAGAGCTATTTGACCACGTGCACTTCCAACATGACAAGCAGAACCGCTGTCAGTGTCCTGTCAAGGATTGTGGGAAAACATACTTTCTCAGGCATGCTGATAACTTACCTTTAGGGTCCTGTAACTAGTCAGGAAAGAAGATATTTGACCACGTCCACTTCCAACATGACAAGCAGAACCGCTACCAATGCCCTGTCAAGGATTGTGGGTAGACATTCTTTCTCAGGTATCCTGATAACTTCCTTTACGGTCCTGTTACAAGATAGGGACAAAGCTATTCGACCACGTGCACTTCCAACATGACAAGCAGAACCGCTATCAATGCCCTGTCAAGGATTGTGGGAAAACATTCTTTCTCAGGCATCCTGATAACTTACCTTTAGGGTCTTGTAACTAGTCAGGAAAGGAGATATTCGACCACGTCCACTTCCAACATGACAAGCAGAATCGCTATCAATGTCCTGTCAAGGATTGTGGGAAGACGTTCTTCCTCAGGTATCCTGATAACTCATTTTTAAGGTAATCAAGGTCCTGTTTCAGGACAGGGATAAAGTTATACGACCAAGTGCACTTCCATCATGACATGCTTGATCGTTGTTACAGATGTAGTGCAAAATTATTTTCCATCGTACGAACGTGTCTTGCTATTTCAGTCAGTCTCGGTACAAAAAGTACTGAGGTTGACTGAAGTAGCGTGACAAATACGAACGCTCCCGAAAAAATACAAAGGAAATCAATTATGCGCAACATGTATACCATCTTATCTTTTCTCCTAGTCCTATAGTTCGTTTTTTTAGCATTAGAAATAAGGTAAACAATCTTGATGTGTCTTTTAATTGAAAAACACATTTAAAAAATAAGTTACGGCAAATATGTAACAATTATGAATCTAATACGATCATTTATATGCTTCTGCTTTCACAAGTAATAGTTATTGATTTTTAAAAAGCGTTTTTCTATTAAAAGACATGTCAAGATCGCTTACCTTCTTTGAAGTTCATTCTAATGTTAAAAAAAACGAACTGATTTTTTTCACAGAGCGTCTCTGACGAAACACAGCCGCACGCACACAGACACACGGCGCTACGTTTGCGGCACTTGCGGCAAGAGGTTCCTGGACAAACAGACTTTGGACGAACACGGAGTCACACACTTACAAGTATCCACAATAACGGCCTGTGCACACCGGCTGCGTGTGCGTGACGGCCACGTGAACGTGCGGTGTTGTAGTATACAGATCCTTATGAGAGACGGCACACCGCTTGCGTGACGTGTGCGTGTGCGGTTCCAACATTTTAGCGCACGCGCGCGTCACGCACACGCAAGCCGTCATGCACAGGCCTGTAGATCAAAATACCATTCTGTTATTTGGGTGGATTTTAATCTTCCAAAACTTTTTTCTATTTTTTTTGCGCCAAGGGAGTAATTTTTTTATTAAATTGAAATATATCATCTACAAAAGGAAAAGTCCCGTTGTACTTATACATTTATTTATAGTATTCATTTATACTGACTTTGTATTGTTCAGATCAAACCATACCAATGCCACATCTGCATGAAGCAGCTGACTCGCCGCTCTCGCTTGCGCATGCACATGCGCGCGCACGAGGAGTCGCTCTGTCCCGCTCTAGTGCCCGTCTGCGCCGCCTGCCGCCGCGCCTTCCAGAACGTTCCTGCGGCTGTGGTGAGACAGCTGTATACTGCTCGCTCTGTCCCACTCTAGGGCCCGAACCATATCAATGCCTCATCTGTATGAAGCAGCTGACTCGCCGCTCTCGCTTGCGCATGCACATGCGCGCGCACGAGGAGTCGCTCTGTCCCGCTCTAGTGCCCGTTTGTGCCTGCCGCCGCGCCTTCCAGAACGTTCCTGCGGCTGTGGTAAGCGAAATAGACTGACAAAAAGCGCGAAATACAAATTTTCATTGAAAAATGAAACGGCCTTCGCCCCGCCGTTTCGCTTGTCTAAGACACTTTTACTATTGGGTCGTGTTTAAGCTTCGGCCCTACGCGGAGCTCGGCCTTCGGTCTTCGCAAGCCTCGACGCTTCACCGTCGGGCCTTCGGCAGTTATCAAGACAGTTGACTTGGTAGTAAAGTACCGCATTCACGCAGCTCAGCCTTCGGCCTCGCTTTAAATTACTGGGGGTTGCACGCCTGGGAGTCGGGCTGAAGGCTCCGGGCCTTCGGCCCTCCGCCGGGGTCGGCCTTCGACATCCCGGCCGGTAGGTCATTCCCCTTGTTGGTCGTTCCCGCAGGTCGGCCTTCGGCCTCGCTTTAAATTACTTCGGGTTGTCATGCTTGGGAGCTTGGAGTGAAGGCTCCGGGCCTTTGGCCCTCCGCCGGAGTCGGCCTTCGGTATCCCGGCCTAAAGCTCGCCCTTCGGGCTCGCTTAACCTACTTGGGAATTTGACTTAGCCCGTGTCCGCCGCCATTTTGGATTAAAAAGATTTTTTTTTAATGATATTTGATTTAATAGGAGCATGTGAAGAAGTCACCAGAGTGTCTGGGGGCATTCGCGTGCGATTTGAACGAAGATGAAAAGCCGGCCGCCGTGTTGTCGCCCACTAGTGGACTAGTTCGACCCACGCTGGAAGGTTCGTTTTACAAGCTTTTATTTAACTTGCCTTATTAGTATGTATATATATATGTACTTCCCTTGGGAAGTATCGCGGTCTCGGCGCCAAATACATTTTTGTTCCTTTCGGCGTCGAGACCCTGGGTCCGTGGGGTCCTGGCGCCCTGAGTATCTTTGGAGACCTTTCAAAGAGACTCAAGGACGCAACTGCAGGGGACCCAAGAGCTGGCAGTTACCTCGCTCAACGCTTCAGTCTGGCAGTTCAGCGGGGTAACGCAGCCAGCATCTTGGGGACCTTGCCACAGGGGCCTTTTTTAGATTTAGTTTAGATTAGTTTTATTTTATTTTAGAATAGTTTGTATTTAGTTTAATTTTAAGTTATTTTTATTTATTGTTTTTTGACTTGTTTTTGTACCATATATATGAATAAAGATTTTTATACTTAATGTATGTTAGTGCATGTGCACAAATCACGCGAGGTTCGATAGGAGGGGGGGGGGGGCACGAAAAAAATCACGACAGATCACTTTGGGAAAGGGGGTAGACCTCACGTGTATTTTTCTACAGTGAACGAAACCAAGAAAAAATACCTACCACATGTGTAGATACTTTTTCTCGGTTTCGTTAAACATAAATCTTCACTCCGCACTTCAAAATGCGAGTCTATTTTACGAAATTTTGGAGCGCATGGCCTTAACAGTCTTCTTTTTCTTCTTCCTGGCGTTATCCCGGCATTTTGCCACGGCTCATGGGAGCCTGGGGTCCGCTTGACAACTAATCCCATGATTTGACGTAGGCACTAGTTTTTACGAAAGCGACTGCCATCTGACCTTCCAACTCAGAGGGGAAACTAGGCCTTATTGGGATTAGTCCGGTTTCATCACGATGTTTTCCTTCACCGAAAAGCGACTGGCAAATATCAAATGATATTTCGTACATAAGTTCCGAAAAACTCATTGGTACGAGCCGGGGTTTGAACCCGCGACCTACGGATTGAAAGTCGCACGCTCTTACCGCTAAGCCACCAGCGCTTCCGCGGCGCGTGGCCTTAACAGTCTGATGGAATTATTTAAAAGTAGAAAAATATGATCACATGATTTCTTGACGACCCCATATTTATATTACTTTCCTAGTAGAGCCACCGGGCCAACAGTTCCGCATAGAGCGCGAAGCCCAGTGCGCGGGCGCCGCCGCGCTGCTGGCGCCGCTCCCCGCGGCCCTGCGCGCCGCCGTGCGAGCCGTCAAAGTGGACAAGGCGTTCCGGTGCGAGTTCTGCGAGGAGTACGTATTACCCTACCCTACCCTATAACTACCTATTATGTTCACGGATCCCTTTGACATAATTATCGAAAGTCATAATGTAATGATTGTCCGATTATCATTAGTCATAATTCTGAAACCGTTATCTTTTCAGGATTTTCTTAAGGTTATCCTATAGATAGGTTTATTTACGGCAATTCTGGTAAATTACGCGTTTCCGAGGAAAACCAAATTATGACAAACAAATGCGGACAAACGGGAAACAATTGAGACCCGTTATTACATCTTGTATACTCGTATATATCGGCGGCCGATCGTAAGATCAGGCAGATCGTCATATTCCTAGGTATATCGTGAATCGTGGAAAGCTTTGTCCCGTTCCCTAAATCGACGAAGCCCCGCTTCGCGGGGCTCCTATTTCTGCAAAGTTTGCCCTTCGAGTATCTGAAGCAACCTAAATAACCTATCCTACCTATCTATTGGTTTAATGTGACTACCGTCAAAACATTACCTGCTATTGTAATTCTAACTCTATTCTTTAAGCGGTAAAGTTGTTATATGTATGGAATCTTTTGTTGTCATTGCTTTTTATTTTGCACACGTAATTAGGGGTTTGGTTTAACAATAGAAAACAATGGCATTCATCGGCAGGTAATCTCTCAAGTGGATTAGGACATTTTAAAACCGTACGACCATACTAATTATATGAATTTTCATTGTAGCGTGTTTTACCTGGAGGAGGATTTGAACAGCCACCGAGCTATCCATAAAGGGGTCAAGAATCCTTTCACTTGCCACATCTGCAAAGTCAGTTTCGCCACATATTCTAGGTACGTATTCAAAACGGCTCACAAGAGACAGAACTCATTTACTTGCGACATATGTACCGACTTACCGAGCCATCCATAAAAGGGTCAAGAACCTTTTCCCTTGCCACATCTGTAAAGTGAGCTTCGCTACATATTCTAGGTATGTATTCAAAACGGCTCACAAGAGACAGAACTCATTCACCTGCGACATATGTACCGAACTATCCATAAAGGGGTCAAGATCAAGAGCCCTTTACTTGCCACATCTGTAAAGTCAGCTTCGCCACATATTCTAGGTACATATTCAAAACGGCTCACAAGAGACAGAACTCATTCACTTGCGACATATTTACCGAGCTATCCATAGAGGGATCAAGATCAAGAACCCTTTCACTTGCCACATCTGCAAAGTCAGCTTCGCCACATATTCTAGGTACATATTCAAAACGGCTCACAAGAGACAGAACTCATTCACTTGCGACATATGTACCGAGCTATCCATAAAGGGATCAAGAACCCTTTCACTTGCCACATCTGCAAAGTCAGCTTCGCCACATATTCTAGGTGCGTATTCAAAACGGCTCACAAGAGACAGAACTCATACACCTGCGACATATGTACCGAGCCGAGCTATCCATAAAGGGGTCACCTCTGCCAAGTCAGCTTCGCCACTTATTCTAGGTACGTATTCAAAACTGCTCACAAGAGACAGAACTCATCCACTTACGACATATGTACCGAACTATCCATAAAGGGATCAAGATCAAGAACCCTTTCACTTGCCACATCTGTAAAGTCAGCTTCGCTACGTATTCTAGGTAATTCAGAGTACCTAGGTCACAAAGGAGAGAACTTATCTATACGCATACACCAAGTCAACTTTATTACGAACTCAAGGTATGTACGCTGAGCGGATCATAAAGGGGAGATCCCATTCACCTGAGATATATGAAAATATGCACGTATATATGCAGCTTCGCCATATGTGCGTAATATGTGCTAATATAGCTACGTATTCTAAGTATGTATGGTATTTAGAGCCGTTCATAAGGGCGAAAACGTATTTACATGCGATTTATGGAAAGCAAACGTTGTTACGCGGTTCACAAAGGAGAGAAACGTATTCCCTGCGATAAATAAAAAGTCAAATTAGTTACGTACTCTAGGTATTTATCCAAAGCGGCTCACAAGAGAGAACTCATTCACCTGGAAGATCTGCAAAACTAGCTTCGCCGCGTACTCTGTATATGTCTACCTACACTACTACTATGTTAACCATTACAATAAAGTTATAATTACTAATATAATTTTATTATAGTATTTATAGGCAAGTTTATTTTCGTTAGTGTGTATTATTTATCGCTATATTTTTTTGTGTTAAATTACCTATTCTGCTTTTTTGTTATTAATGCCTGCATATTTACTGTTTTTGTTTAGATGGTTGCTGATGGTTGCCTGGTAGTGAATGCCTTTAGGCTTTTAGCCTTTATTTGTTATAATATGCAATAAAGTTTAAATTAAATTAATAATATTTTGTGAATAGATGTACAACACACAAAACTACCCACGGCTTTTACAAGCGCCCTCTAGCGGACGTGAAGAGCGAGGGGCCGAGCCGAGCGGACTCCGGCCCGTCGGCGCGCGGCGTGCTAGGCTACGGGGGGTTCCCTGTCGTCAAACATTTCCTGTGTGAGGTAACAGTGCAACATAAATTATTTGCCTCTACTTCATAATGAATGAATGAAAATTTTTATTTTAGGCAACTAGTGGGCCCTATATAAATACCTTAAAACTAGCGTACATATTATAAAAATATATTTTAAAACTAAACACTACAAATCACATTATGGTTGCGATGCATTACGCAACCCCGCAGTGTCTGGGAGTGGTTGATAATGGTCAGATGTAGCTCAAAACTGGGACGAGTGGAAGAAGAGGGGCCTTTGCCCAGCAGTGGGACATAACAGGCTTGTAATGATAATAACTACGTCATAATCACACACGCTTAAAACAACCTGTCAACAAAACATACATATTTACATTCAGTTACACACGATTACAGAGCGGTACACAAAGGAGAGAACCCATTCACCTGAAATGTATGCAAAATATTTCTTTTTATCAATGTACTACATACACGGGTTCTTGCACATACATACCCTCATACATACCGGTCAAAATCATAACACTCCTTTTGCGTTGCCGTAGTCGGGTAAAAATGAAAAGTATGACACCTGGCCACAATTTCACATCGGTGACAGGTACGACGAATTGTAAAATCACTATTGCTGACGTCACAAGCATCCATGGGCTACGATTACCACTTACCATCGAGCGGGCCGTATTCCTGTTTGCCACCATCATTGTATTATTTAAAAAAACTTTATTATATCGGAAAAAGATATAGATATTTCTCCTGCGAAGTTTCTGACAATTGTCAAAGATTTAGAAGAATTGTAGGTAATTCTTGACAGGTAATGAGTTATATGTCGGAATTTCGTGACAATTGTAGTGTTTCTTGTGACAATTGTCATAAACTTAGCAAGAGAAATATCTGTTTTTTTCCGATATCATAAAGTTTTTTTTAATAATACAATGATGGTGGCAAACAGGAATACGGCCCGCCCGATGGTAAGCGGTAACCGTAGTTCATGGATGCCTGTGACGTCAGCAACAGTGATTTTACAATTCGTCGCACCTGTCACGTTGGTGAAACAGGGGCCTGAATGATTACATCAATATTATCCTATGAATCCTACGTTACTCCCAAAACAAACATAAATATAAAGATATTTTATACCCTGACATCCGTTTAACATTTTTAAATTGTAATAATAAAATAAACGACATCGAAGTTTAAAAAAAAAAAGATAAAGCAGGTAGTTAAGAACTGAGTGATTCATATCTACCCTACACAAAAATAATTATAAATATACGCAAATATTGAAAAAATAACTATAAATGTCAAAATACGAAATATATACTGTTATGTTTCCACTTGTCTTATTATATATTATTTAAGAAAAAATCTAGCGCTACACATTATATTTATTACTCACATATTTATTCCATAACATGTTAACACCTACAAAATACATTATGGAGAATCCTATACGAATCTAACCAATTTTCTATGTTCATGATTGTACTTATGTTAAGGAGACTGATTTTAAAATTAGTTTTTGTCTGTCAGGACTGCGGGCGGTCATATCTGCACTGGACGTACTTGCAAGTGCATCGGAGGATGAAACACGCTAATGAGAATTTCATCTACAAATGCATACACTGTGAGGAGACCTTCCCTAATAGGCAAGTGACTTTGATTCATTTTTAGGGTTCCGTACCCAAAGGGTAAAACGGGACCCTATTACTAAGACTGCTGGCCGTCCGTCCGTCTGTCACCAGGCTGTATCTCACGAACCGTGATAGCTAGACAGTTGAAATTTTCACAGATGATGTATTTCTGTTGCCGCTATAACAACAAATACTAAAAACAGAATAAAATAAAAATTTAAGTGGGGCTCCCATACAACAAACGTGATTTTTGACCAAAGTTAAGCAACGTCGGGCGGGGTCAGTACTTGGATGGGTGACCGTTTTTTTTTGCTTTTTTGCATTATGGTACGGAACCCTTCGTGCGCGAGTCTGACTCGCACTTGCCCGGTTTTTTACATTGTGCTAATACTTTAGCTAACGTAGCGTAGGACGCCCTCAGACTAGATGGAGCGATGACCTTCGCAAGGCGGCTGGCAAGAGCTGGATCAGAGTTGCCGCAAATCGTGCTCAATGGCGTGCAATAGGAGAGGCCTATGTCCAGCAGTGGCACAGAATAATATAATAGTACTTAGGTACAGAAGACTCACTCTCTAACAAAACGCGTCTGTCACGATCAGAACAGATATGGCCGCTAGGTGGCGACAGCGCCACGCGCGGCTTATGGCAAACCCCAAAATTGGGGTGAAACGGGTGTACTTTTAGCTACCTGTAGCAAAGCGACGAAATCGCGGAGTGAGACACGCCTGGCAGTGGACGAGAGTAGGCTGATGATGATGATGATGGATACTTTACTTTTGTTCGTAGTTGGAGCGTGGCGTACCACAGAAAGAAGGTGCACGGCAAACCGACAGACAAGGGCAACGGAGCCACCAAAACTGTCCACACCGACTACAGGTAACAACCTTACGATGATGTTAACTGTTAACGGGTCAAACGGAAAACTGTGTTACGTCTTTCCTGTAGACATACACAAGAGTTAAGGGCTATAAAGGTTAATTTTCTTATTGAACCCTTATCCACGTGAAAAGGCCCTCCTTTTATTTTGAGAACTATGATAAAATCATTACTTACATGCCCACAAGCTGTTAACGTACAGTTGGCGCGAACACACTAGTTTTCTCTCCTGTGGGCAAGAGTTAACAGCTTGTATCAAAAATGAATTTTTGCCAAAAACTTATTTATGTACTGAATTCTTACTATCGTGTAATGCATATGAAAATAATAATATTAAGTATAATTGCCGAAGAATCCCATGCCGCGACTGCGACGAAGTTTTGCCAAACAAAACTGCGCTCTATAAACATAGGAAGAAGGAGCACAGTTACGTGGCATTGCCGATCAATGATAATCAAGGTATACAGTAATAAATCATCATCACATTACAGTCAAGTATTTGTAGATTTCAGTCATCATATCACCTAGGTATTATTTAGTAAGTAATTTTAGGTTTCGTTCTCAATATTAGCATTAAAAAATAGATGTAGTTTCGCTGTAGATACGTCATTGACTATATTTTTAGAAATACAATAGTATTTTATTTAGTGATTACATTCATAGTTTGTATCTTTAGGTATTTTAAAAAAAGTAAACATAATCTACCCTCGAATGGCTCCTTAATCCAGTTGAGGGTAGATGAAAACATTACACGAACAAATAATGTAGGTTAAAGTCCGGTCGTTCAGTGACTGATCCATGCAGTTTTGTTTTTGGTTGGTTAACCAATAAATGTTATAACTAACCGAAAATGTACAAACTATAGGCTGATAGTGTAAGTAGGATAGTATGTTAGTAATGTGTTTAGATTTCAAGTTTAACATCCTTAGATGCTAGATGGGGAATTATTAGTTTACTTTTATTTAAATACCTAAAGACATATTATTAATATTATTTCAATTTGTGTGTTGACAAAAGTTTACGTGATCGTCTTCCTAGCATTGTCTCCTCTTTAACCACGACTCACTATAAGAGTTTGGGGTCTAAGTTAATCACAAAGGTAGCCTAGGCGCTCGGTCTTATCCTTAACCCTTCGACCTTCATAGTCAACTAACGGGCGCGGTTACAGCCCAATAGAGTTAGATCAAGAAAAGTCTGCAGCGACTTTGATAGCCCACGCAGTGCGTTATTTATATTGGCGGCCGATCGTAAGATCAGGCATATCGTGAAATTCCTAGGCATATCGTGAAACGTGAAAATGTTTGACTCGTTCCTTGAGTCGACGGATGCAACCTAACCTATCTTACCTATATATTGGTTTAATGTGACTATCGTCAAAACATTACACAGGAACATTACGATTGCCTGATCTTACGATCGGCCGCCGACATATATACGTCATAATTTCATAGATGTTTGACGTTTAAAATAACACTCACCTGTATTCGAACAATGAGATACGTTTCTTCAAACAATAACTTCACTTTCGACACTTGTTTCAATATCTAGTATTTGACGTATCTTATTGTTCGAATACGGTTGACTTGCACTGCGTGGGCTGTCAAAATCGCTGCAGGCTTTTCTTGGTCTAACTCTATCATTTATCAACCCTCGCGCATTCAGACAAGGTTCACGATGACGCCCCTACGTGGCGTTGAGAGGCAGTTGACTTTACCATAAGGGCACACGGGGCCCGTGCCCAGGGCCCCAACCTCAGGGGAGTCGAAGAACTGACAGTAACAGTATATTTGATTACCCATGATTACTGATGTGCCTAAGGAAACTTTCCAAAATTGCGAAATGTTTCGGAAATTTAACGTAAGAAAAATTCGGAAAATTGCTTACTTTTTTGTATGAAATTGAATGTTTCCAATTTTAAATTTTAATTTCCCATATTTCCTAGTGAAAGTTTCATGAAATTTCCGAGAATTTATAGCATTTTATGAAAACTTTCCGCAACTTGCACATCTGTACCCATAATAAATAAAAGATGTTACTAAGAAAAATGTTATAGTTCGATTTGCTTTCTTTACTTTCCATTAGGGCCCCAAATTCTTATGTGCCTAATAAGGGCCCCCAGCATAGTTTAACCGATTCGTTGCGTGTTCCATTTTCAAAAACTTTTGGCTGTGGCGCGGAGCAATCATTTCATGACACGGCAGCCATGCCATGCGCCATAGAATATGATGACACTCCTCCCGTGTCATACGCCACACGTAAAAAACATTGATGACACGGCAGGCGTGTCATCAGCCCCAGCATAGTTTAAGACGGCCCTGTTGAAAGGGTTAAGAGTGAATGAACGTTCCAGGGTTGGGTGGTCAGCCGCACACGGAGGCGCGTGCGGCGTGCACGCACTGCGGGCTCAGCTTCCCCGCAAACCTGCTCTCACACCATCTCAAGTAACTATTTATGTGTTCCATGAAAATACACTATGACTTATGAAACTCTTTAACCTTTTGGACGCCAATGACCGATATATCCGCACTGCAGGTTCAACGCCAAAGACGCATTAATCGGTCACAGACCACAGAGCAACATAGACCCACGTGCATATGCATAAAGTTCAATTTCAGTTTTGACACATCGGTGACGTGGCGTCCGAGTGACTGCTTTTATGTTTGACACGGCGTCGAAAAGGTTAAAACCAACCACAGGCTTAAACTGTGTCGCATGATAGACGAGAGTGGAGGACCGGCACGAAATCGCCTTTTCATACAAACGTTTGATTGTTCTGATTATTAATATGCAGAGGGGGAAATGGGCTGAACGTTTGTATGGAGAAACGGTCCTCCGTCCCCTTTCCTCTTAAGCTTTCTTTTACTCTCTTACATAACTTCGTCGAGTCGCTTAAATTTCAACTCGAAACATCAATTCAACTATCAGGTTTTGGGATTTTGGTGTTAAAAAGAGATAATAGGGTAGATATTTCCTAGAAGGGTAGGTAGGTGGAATTATCCGAGTTTGAAGTTAACCCTTTACCGCATACGAAGCCATATATGGCGGACGGATATGATATTCAACTCTATTGACAGCTATTAAAGTTCATATTTCAACAAATATTTTTATTACATATTAATTGACTTATGTATAATTGCTACTTAACTATATGTATTATAAGGTACTTGTCGAAAGCAACCAACTTTGTATATTATGTATAAATAATATACAGGGTGTTTGGTACATCGTTTGCCAAATTAAAACGGCAGATAGGTTGAGTCATTTGCTATCTTCCAGGCCTAGAAATTTTTAATTTGTGCACGTTTCTTTTTCAGCTCTATGTCAGTTTTACGTAAATTTCAAATTTTTACTTGCCTAGAAGTAAAAAAAAATACGCCATTTTTTTATAGGCATAAGCAGATAGCAAATGACTCAACCTAGCTGCCGTTTTAATTTGGCAAACGATGTACCAAACATCCTGTATAATGTTCTTCAGAGAGGTCCACGGGCAAGAGGCGCAGTACCCGGCCACCCGGTCACACACCTGCACCGTTTGTGGCCACGCCTTCCGCACTGCGTCCATGCTTAATGAACACTCCAGGTATGTCCTACATATCATCATCTCAGCTCAGCCATAAGACATCCACTGCTGAACATAGGCCTCCCCTTGTCGTACATATAGCACGCAATTATTGTACTTTAGAAAGGACACGGGGTTATACCTGGAATATCCATACTAATCTGTTTGTCAGTTACCTCTTCACGCTTAAACCGCTTAACGGATTTAGTTTAAATTTGGTATAGAGATAGCTCGAGTCCCGGGGAAGGACATAGGATAGTGTTCATGTTGGAAATCATCCCTAAAGAGAGTGAAAAGGGAAGTTTTTTTTTTTTTTTATTATGAATGGGCTTACTCATGGCCACAGACTAGCCGAGGCGTAGACGTGGCCTACGATGGAGCGAGCTTGCCCAGAAGGTGCCTGTTCACTCTTGATTTGAAGGTTGCCGGGTTATAAGAACACGGAAATATAGACGCCGGCAGGGAATTCCATTCCTTGGCAGTTCGCATAAGGAAAGTAGAAGCAAAGCGCTTCGTGCGAATTGGTGGAATATCTACCATGTAAGGATGGAAACCGGCCGTGCGTCTAAAAGTCCGATGGTAGAATGGGGACGGTGGTATAAGCTCGTGTAGCTCTTGGGCACACTCCCCGAAGTGCAGCCTGTAGAATACCGACAGGCTGGCGACTTTCCGCCGATGGGCCAAAGACTGAAGCTCAGCCGTTAGCTTCTTGTCGCCAATCATCCTCCTGGCTCTGCGCTCCACTGAGTCCAAAGCGGCGAGTTGGTATTTAGCTGAGCCATCCCACAGGTGGCTGCAATACTCCATACACGACCGGACTTGAGCTTTGTAAAGTGTTAGAAGCTGTCCAGGTGTGAAGTATCGCTTCACCTTATTTAGGACGCCCAGCTTTCTGGCCGCAGTTTGAGCTTTAGACTCAATGAAGCTGCCGAAGCTGAGGACTGAACTCAGCTCCATGCCGAGGAGTTCCAGACTGTCGGCAATAGGTACAGATGCACCCCGGAAAGAAGGAGTCAGGTCGAACGGACTCCGTTTTGCGGAAAACAGACACGTCTGCGTTTTGGAGGCATTGAACGTGACCAGATTGTCATCACCCCACTGGGAAACGAGACTAAGGGTCAAGTTCATTCGCTCAACCATGGCCTCTCTCTGTGAACGTATATCCTCCCTGCTGTCCCCTGCACTAGCCAAATATCTTTCAACAACCGTACTGTCATCTGTACTTACTGTGCACGTACTGTGAAGTGGAATTGAGAGAGTTAATAAATTGATGTAGGCAATTAAGCTTATCAAATTTAATGATTGCTACTACACTTTATCCAGGCGCTATACTTTAGCTTCTGTTACTGATTCCACGTAGACGAAGTCGCGGGCAAAAGCTAGCGTGCAAATAAGCGTACATGCACATTATTTACTCCATATAATATGTCCTACGTAAAGTACATAATTATTGTACTTAATAAAGTACTCGCGGTCCACTAATCAAAATCTACAGATAAGTAGTTAGCCTAAACCTAAGTTATTAAGTACTATTTAATACTTATAAAGTAATAGTTATTTGTTTTACACGGGGGCAAAGTTATTGTTTAACCGCTCGTGCTCATATTGATACCCGAGCAAGCGAAAGATTCCAAAAATGAACCACGAGCGTAGCGAGTGGTTCGAAAAATTGAATCTTGAGCGTTGCGAGGGTTTCAAAGCACGAGGGATAAACAAAATTTGCCCCCGAGTGAATCACAAAATTTTTCACCACACCAACCTGAAGCAAATATTAAATGTAAAATATCATACAAAATCAAACCAAATCAAATCCAAATGAATGTTATTTATTTTATTTATTCCATAATTTAACATTTACAATCAAGCTACACATGTTAATAGTTAGGAGTGACATTATATAAACATTGAGAGTAAGATTTTACTTAAGTACTAACTATACAATAATTGAGCTCGGCGTCGTTATTGACTCCAGGTATCGGCTACTAACTGACAAAAAACTAGGTTCCGTGGATTGGAATATGTCAAATTCGCTGTCGCTGTCCAATATATCGTTCAGGAGAGACAATGCGCGGTGCAGCGGTGAGTGGGATAGTGGGATAATGTTATTAAATATGTATCATCCAAAATCATCATTTAAAAGTCAATTCTACCAGCAAACTTAAAAAAAAAACAACTGAAAATTTGCATTCGATTACTTTGCCTCACATGTGAATAAAATGCATTGCTATCAGTTTTTGAAGCGCAAAGTAAGCCTTTCCGAGCTGGTGTGGTGAAAAATATCTTGTTATTTTCTCGTTTCATTTTTGTTTGGTCACAGGATTCACACCGGAGAGCGGCCGTTTCCTTGCGACGTGTGTGGGGTGGCTTTTAGAAGGTGAGTCTGATAACTGCACCGTGTGCCTGCGGTCCTACTGGTAGTACAATCGCCTACACTGTTAACTGCCCATCGATGGACCTTATGCCTTTTGTAATAAGGTCCAACGATGAACAGTTACAATAGTTGCTGTTTGTACCAAAAGCATTTTAGCATATGTCCCTAATAGCGGAGTCAGTTATGAAGTTGACCCAAAAATTTTTTATTAAGCTATGAGCTTCATCACATATGATCTTTGAGTAATTCTAAGCATTTCAAGCCTGGGAGGCAATAAGGGGAGGGGGGGTACAAAGATGGCCGCCACCCGTCATCATTCAAAAAAATCTGTTCTGGTCCTGGTGGCTACTAGGGCAAGTTTGGTATCATTTTCGTATAAACCGGAGACGTAGAATTCATTGCTGATATTTGTTTTTTTCAGCTTCATAGTAATTTTACAAGAAAAACGTAAAAAGATGAAAATTTAGGATGGAGGTTTTTGCTTTGAGAGCTAATAACTTTTGTATAGTGGCCAAAAATATCATATAAAAAATACTATAATAAAGCGTAATTCATGCAGATTCTAAACATATACACGTTGAGTAATATCCTACTGCAAAAAGATGGTGAAAAAATTATTAAATGACCGCAGCGCGGGTAGTTGGACTTTCGTTTATCTTGTGGACCGTCGTTTATCTTACAAAATGATCGAGTACGAGTATCTACGTAGGTATGCTTACTTTGCTAGATTTTATGATGACGAATAAAATACTTTCATACAGACATAATTTTATGCACTTTAATTTTAATGCACTAGCAACGATTTGAGTGGGGCCTAGTGTTATTTGACCGGTGTTTTCTGTAAGCTGGAGGTAAGCACGTACTTCCCCAGTTGGGCTCTGCTCGGATAGATCTGGAATGACATCCGCTGTGCTGTGCCCTACCACACAAAGCGAGATGACATTCACAGTGCCCATACCTCTCTTTTGAACGTAGTTTAAGGATACGAGGGGCAAACTGAAAGTGTTTAGAATAGAAAAAGCTGAAGTAATTAGGACGTTACTCTTTATTTTAATGCGTGCTTTATCTCTTTCTGACCACGCGTACAAATTTTCATTAGGATAGGATTACCCTGAAGCGCACACAGCTCATTCTTCCAATGCCTTTTTTGTATGGCGATTTTAGGTCCTCGGAGGTTTTGTATGAAATTCATGAGGTACCCATTGGGATTCAAGCTTTTTTGACACAAAATAATTTAAGCAAGATTTTTTTAACAGTGTCATATGAATACTGAGGGATATCAAAAACTACTGATATACAATTTTTTGCCAGTATTTTTTATTAACCGCACAACTGTGCGATGTAAACTTTTGACGTCACTCTAGAATGACATGCTTCTCTATGATCATCCGTTGAATACCTACAAAAGCGATTAAATGAGTAATTTAAAAAATAAACCGACGTACAAGAACTAGGCTTTATTATGAAACTATAACTGAAGCCTACTGTAACTCTGTTGTCGGCTGAGCCAACAATGAAAATCGTTATAAATAGTAATACGAAAAAATTCTTAGGGCGAAATTGGAATAACGCTTGACGTACAATTTCCAAATTGCCATCAATCCTGAAACACAGATAACTACCAAATTGCATATACCTCAAAAAAAGTATAAAGAGTTATATTTTCATAAATAATATGCCTCTTTTTGTTATATGATCTCTAAGTAGCCTTTTCTAAGAACTTTCAGAGTTGCCTACGTATACCCGGGTCCAAAATTGGGTCCGAGAAATAACTATTATAAATGAAATTATTCTAAAGGTGCCCACTGATTAACAGTCCGCCGGACGGTATCGGCCTGTCAGTTGTTCGGAACTGTCAAAATTTTGTTCCAACTGACAGGCCGATACCGTCCGGCGGACTGTTAATCAGTAGGCCCCTTAATAAAATAGCGCTCTTATTTTTGCTGATAATATTAAAACACTATTTATGAGAGAAATTGTACTACTTAGGAAGAGGCAAAATATTTCACTATAATTTTCATGTTATAACTCACTTTAAGTAATTTTATAGGTACTTACTTGTTGTTTTTAATAAATAACTTCAACCTGCACATAACATTCATTTGGATTTGATTTGGTTTTGTTTGATATTTTACATTTAATATTTGCTTCAGGTTGGTGTGGTGAAAAATTTTGTGTTTCACTCGGCGGCAAATTTTGTTTAACCCTCGTTCTTTGAAACCCTTACAACGCTCAAGATTCCATTTTTCGAACCACTCACTACGCTCGTGGTTCAATTTTGAAATCTTTCGCTTGATCGGGTATCAATATTAGCACGAGCGGTTAAACAACAACTTTGCCCCCTTGTAAAACAAATAACTATTATGCGGAGAGCTTACATTTAGAAATCATAACAGCTATGTATATTTGTCATACTAATATAGGTTATGCAAGTATGACTTGGTGACAAACCAACGAAGCCCCGCCTCGCGGGGCTTCTATTTTCTGCTCTGAGGGATAAAAGGTAACTAACGAACCTAACCTAACCCAACCTGAAATTGCGGTTGTACATGATCTTATTTGTTAAGCGAGCCGCCCTCCTCTTTAGACATGGGGATACCTGTGTGTATTTTTGTAACCTATACCAGAATTATGTCTGTGTACTGGAAACTGCGGACATTAAATATACAGAAAGCATTTTATTCGTCATCATAAAATCTAGTAAAGTAAGCATAGTTACCTACGTAGATACTCGTACTCGACCATTTTGTAAGATAAACGCCGCCTAGCGAGAGTCCAACTACCCGCGCTGCGGTCATTTAATAATTTTAACACCATCTTTTTGCAGTAGGATATTACTAAACATGTATATGTTTAGAAGCTGCATGAATTGCGCTTTATTATAGTATTTTTTGTATGATACTTTTGGCCACTATACAAAAGTTATTAGCTCTCAAAGCAAAAACCTCCATCCCAAATTTTTATCTTTTTACGTTTTTCTTGCAAAATTACTATGAAACTGAAAAAAACAAATATCAGCAATGAATTCCACGTCTTCGGTTTACACGAAAATGATACCAAACTTGCCCTAGTAGCCACCAAGACCAGAACAGATTTTTTTGAATGATGACGGGTGGCGGCCATCTTTGTACTCCGCCCTCCTCGACTAGACGCACGCTTCTTATCGCCTCCGAGGCTAGAAATGCTTAGAATTACTCAGAGATCATATGTGATGAAGCTCATAGCTTAATAAAACATTTTTGGGTCATATATGGCAGCAATCCGTAACTGACTCCAGTATAATTAGCTATGTCACAGAATAAATAATACTACTACCGTACAGAAATGAAACTTCCTACAAAACCGAAGTTTGACAGCGGTTCCGGGTCGAATTTTGCTGTCCCTTTTATTTAGGGTTGTCAAAATTCAAGCCATAATCTTATCTGTGGTCGTGCACGCAAAGGGACTTCAAGTTGTTGTGGCTCAGCAATGCTGAGCCGAGCGGAGCCGAGTTTGCCCGAAGGGAGGACTTTCGCACCCCTGGCTATGTGCGAAAGTGCGTAGTGTGAGCAGGCGTGGCTCACTCCGCGATTTCGTCGCTTTGCTACAGGTAGCTAAAAGTCCATCCGTTCGACCCCAATTTTGGGGTTTGCCATGAGCCGCACGTGGCGCTGTCGCCACCTAGCGGCCATATCTGTGCTGATCGTAACAGACGCGTTTTGTTAGGGAGTGAGTCTTCTGTACCTAGTACTATTATTTATTCTGTGGTGTGGGGTGCAAACAACGACAATACAACGTGGGGATAATTTCAATGGTCCCTACCATTCCAAATTACTAATAATTTTATACATTTGTTCGTCTGTCTGTAGAGCGACGGCGATGCGCAACCACCGTCTGATCCACACGGGCGTGCGAGCGTGGGGCTGTGCGCGCTGCCCGAAGCGTTTCCGGATCCGGTCCGACCTCAACACGCACTCGAGACTCAAGCATCCCTTGCATTTTGCTGTCATCGAGGTAGGTATATACCCAGTGTCCCTTAGAAAGGACACATTTAAGCCCCCCCCCCCCCACATCTAGCGTCTTTCGAGCGTCGGCGTCTGGTCAGCGCTATGGAAAATGACGTCGCTGCGCAGTTGCGTCGACGTTGCGTCGGCAGCGGCCATAGAGTTGTAGACGCCGACGCTCGAAAGACGCTAGATGTGGGGGGGCCCTAATTTACTATTACAGTATCGGTATCCAGTCTCTTAAGAGCCCATCAACGTGCACACTAGCGCCACTGCTAAATAATCGTGATTATTTAAATTTAATGACAGTTTAAAAAAGGCGGGCGCTACGGACTGTATTGTGTATTCAAGTACATACCTTTTGAATACATCAAAATAGTTTTTATGTTGCTGGATTCGTCGATCTAGGAATTCAAAACAAGAATGGTTTCAACTTTGGTCGCACCATTATAGGCAAAAAAACTGCAAAAAATCACGTCTGTTGCATCGGAGCACCACTTAAATATTTATTTTACTTTTCTTTTCTTCTTTCTTTCTTCATCTTTCTTTTTTCTCTTTTTTTTCTTCTTTTTTTCCTTTTTTTACTTTTTTATATATATTTTTTTATAGCGGCAGCAGAAATACATCATCTGTGAAAATTTCAACTGTCTATCACGGTTCCTTTTTTGTTACCAAATGTGTAAGGAAATCTGGTAACAAATAAGTTTTTGGCAAAAATTTCATTTTTGGTACAAGCTTTTATCGCTGACTGTACTTTTCTTTCCACAAGGCAACTAATGCTCATCGAGGCAATTCTAAAAACCCCAAACACAATTAGGTTTCGTTGTTTTTATCACATAGTTCCTATGGCCACCTCCGGTCTCCATCATCAGATCAGCTCGATGACACCATAATATTGCATTGTCACCTGCAACATTTCAGCTCAATCGGAAACCGGGAAGTGGATCAAATTTAACTTGCAAGATTTGATTACAGACAGACAACGGTCAGGTGAAAGTAAATAAAAGCTTGTAATAAAAACCGGGCAAGTGCGAGTCGGACTCGCGCACGAAGGGTTCCGTACCATAATGCAAAAAAAAAACAAAAAAGAAAGCAAAAAAAACGGTCACCCATCCAAGTACTGACCACTCCCGACGTTGCTTAACTTTGGTCAAAAATCACGTTTGTTGTATGGGAGCCCCATTTAAATCTTTATTTTTTTCTGTTTTTAGTATTTGTTGTTATAGCGGCAACAGAAATACATCATCTGTGAAAATTTCAACTGTCTAGCTATCACGGTTCGTTAGATACAGCCTGGTGACAGACAGACGGACGGACGGACGGACGGACAGCGAAGTCTTAGTAATAGGGTCCCGTTTTACCCTTTGGGTACGGAACCCTAAAAATGAAAGTATTGTCAAAGATGTGTTCGTGTGCAGGTGCCCGGCCTGGAGCCGAGCCCGGAGCAGGTGGCGCAGGCGCTCGCCGTGAACAATATCGCCCGAGAGAGCGTCCTAGAAATCACTAAGGTTTCCTTCCCCAAGGTAAGGTCATTTTGAGATATTCTCTGTTATTTACACATGAAAATCATTGTTATGAAATTAGTAATTTATTACTCAACTATTTTTTCTTTTAAATTTTCTATTGTTTGAGAGAATTACTTTAATCTTTTTTTAAACTTACAACAAATAAAAATTCAAAAATATTATATTCGCGGTTCCGAACGCCCACCTTCATTTCACTTACGCTTACGCTCAGTGAGAGAATAACGCGAACCTACGGGGACTCAGCGCCACTTGCAACATCCCATTGGCATTAACCCGGGGTTATCCGGTTAAACTGTTGACCCAATGTCAAATAGGGTATTTTCCTACTAGTCAAATCAGTTACTTTTTTAGAACTGTCAAAATGATTTGCTAATATGGAATTTATATGAAACATTACATCGTGCGTGTCGTCACGGTCAACTCATTTACTTTTTATATTTATCTGACGCTTTATTTCATGCGTGGTGTAAAATAATTTATTTTAAATACAGTATAATACCCTATTGTACCGGTAACCATGGTATAGTTTGTAGGTTTCTAATAGAGCCCGACGGCTAATCCTATCGTCTATTGTTAAGTGAAACCGCACGTGCTACTTACCTGCAAAAAAGGATCTCAATTATTCTATTCGGCACCTGAGCGCGGGCTAGTGCGGTTTTACTTAACAATAGACAATAGGATTAGTCGTCGGGCTGTATTAGAAAGCGACACACTATAAGTCCAGGTTTAACCGGCTAACCCCGGGTTAGTGAATGGTGCGAGTGGTCCTATGAATGTTCGATGATGTGCGGTGCAGGGCGCGCGCCACGTGGTGCCGGCCGGCGCGCGCGCGCTGGCGCTGCTGGCGGCGGCGCGCCGCCCCGTGCCCTGGGCGCGTCTCCCCCACCACCACCACCACCACCACGACGACTACGCCGCCGGTAACATATCATATCATATCATATTTATTCATCGACAATACAAGATTGTGTTTGAAATGCACATAAAATACAATTACAATAAAGTACAATAGAATAAACGACATTTGAAAATAATAATAACAATAGTAGTAAGCACTAGTAACATATTTTAGCCATTATAGGACGACATTAACACCCTACTACTCTCTACTGTGCCCTGTTTATCAAAAGCTGGTGACTTGTAATACAAGTGGAAGTCCCTTTTTGACAGCTTTTGGTAGAAAGGGACTTCCATCCGAAAAAGAAAGAACCACCGCCCGGACCCGAAGAACCCAAAGAAGAGAGAAAGGGAGCTTTTGATAAACAGAGCACTGCTATATTGCTACAAGTAGTCTTACTGATTCGCTTTGTAAACTTTTGAATCTTTTTGTTTGTTTGTGTTTTTTGTTTGTTTGTTTTGTTTTTGTTTGTTTTGTTTGTCATTTCAGACTTAACTTATGGTTAATTACACGAACGGGTCTACCGCGATACGATTTCACTGTTTTACCTTAAATTCCTATGTTTCTGCTGAGTGTCTAGTGCAACTCAACTAAAACGTCGGTATTTAAGGTAAAAACAATAAAATCACATCGCGGTAGACCCGTTCGTGTAGTATTTGAGTATATGTACAAGACGCGAGAGTTTAAAGTTTAAACTTAAAGTTCCTTTCATTTCATTAAATATTGTACGTATTTACTCATAATCCTGGACACCCACATCCACAACCCCATATTTGAATATTCTAATTTGTCTACCCCCTATAGACCATATTTATAACTTCTTCTTCCTCGCGTTATCCCGATATTTTGCCACGACTCATGGCAGCCTGGGGTCCGCTTGACAACTAATCCCATGATTTGACGTAGGCACTAGTTTTTACGAAAGCGACTGCCATCTGACCTTCCAACCCAGAGGGGAAACTAGGCCTTATTGCCTTAGTCCGGTTTCCTCACGATGTTTTTCCTTCACCGAAAAGCGACTGGCAAATATCATATGATATCAGTTCCGAAAAACTAATTGGTACGAGCCGGGGTTTGAACCCGCGACCTCCGGTTTGAAAGTCGCACGCTCTTACCGCTAGGCCACCAGCGGTTCCACCATAGACCATATTATAACATTAATATACAGGGCGTCCCACGGCGATGCCACATGGAGGGAAAGTACCTTAAATATCATAGATAGCATATTTTGCTGAAAGAAGACTTCATTTTATTTTTAAAACTTAGTAAAGTTGCATTCATACTTTTTTAATTTTTTTTGAAAAAAAATGTATGGAAAAACATTATCGCGTCATTGGAGGAAAAGTACCTTAATTATTGTAAATGAACATCTTACTGAAAGAAGACATTATTTCGATTTAAAAAGCAAGTTGAATTGCATTTTAAATAATTTCATGGTTAAACCGGGAATCGAACCCGCTACACGAGAAAAAAAAATACCTTGTACCAAAAAAATAATTCTCACATTGAAGCCTTGCGATCGGTATGACAAAGCTACAAGGTATTTTTTTTTTCTCGTGTAGTGGGTTCGATTCCCGGTTTAACCATGAAATTATTTAAAATGCAATTCAACTCGTTTTTTTAAATCGAAATAATGTCTTCTCTCAGTAAGATGTTCATTTACAATAATTAAGGTACTTTTCCTCCAATGACGCGATAATTTTTTTCCATACATTTTTTTTTCAAAAAAAATTAAAAAAGTATGAATGCAATTTAACTAAGTTTTAAAAATAAAATGAAGTATTCTTTCAGCAAAATATGCTATCTATGATATTTAAGGTACTTTCCCTCCATGTGGCATCGCCGTGGGACGCCCTGTATAATAATTTATTATTTCATAGCGGAAATGGCGAGCATGCCATACGCACGACGCGGCCGCGGTATCGCCAGGAACACTCGCTTCTTGGGCCCCCCCTCACAAGTACAGGTAACTTGTGGTCACAAATAAAACATCCTCCAGGCTGAGCATAGTCGCGCTACCCTCTCTGCCAGGCATAGGGTAATTTTACTCCATGTTCGAGTCGAAAGTGTCTCTGTGTGACGTCCGTGTCTTTGAACGGACCAATCACGGCACGGGACTTCGCTCACCTCGTCCCGCGCACCCCCGCATTTTTGGCATCATCTGTTGCATGAAATAATTGCTCTAAACTCGGTCTAGGAGCATTCCATGAAATTGTCTACCGTTGTCCCGTACAAACGCGGAGTTTCTGAAAATTTAAAGGTAGAAGAGTTTCCTTTTCTATGACAAATGGTCAAAAATATGCACAGAAAAATAATCGCCTGCTTTAAATACCGAGAAAAAAGTCGCATCACAGGAAATAAAATGCGTTTGTACGGGACAGCCCGTGGAATGCTCCTCTAGAGGATTCCTAGTCTATGCTTGTAGTTCATCACCATACCTATGCCTACTCGGGGCACGAAGGAACATTAAGCGCCACTTGAACCATCCCACTAACCCGGGGTTAACCGGTTAAACCGTTAACCCAGTGTCAAATTGTACTGGTAACTCCAAGTTTAACCGGTCAACCCCGGGTTAGTCAATGGTGCAAGTGGCAATGTTTAATATTAAAGTTTATTGATACTTACTTGATTGAGTCTTACTTGGTAGATATTCCACCAATTCGCACGAAGCGCTTTGCTTCTACTTTCCTTATGCGCACTGCCAAGGAATGGAATTCCTTGCCGGCGTCTATATTTCCGTGTTCTTATAACCCGGCAACCTTCAAATCAAGAGTGAACAGGCACCTTCTGGGCGAGCTTGCTCCATCGTAGGCCACGTCTACGCCTCGGCTAGTATGTGGCCATGAGTAAGCCCATTCATAAAAAAAAAATGTATGCATTTGCTTATTGAAACTCCTGTATTACTGTAACAAGATTATTCAGTTTAGATTGTTTGCCTAGAGATAAATTACCCCCGTGGCTAAAATTTACTTATAAGTATTCGCAAATTAAATGCTTGAAATCATTTAAATTTAAATATACGCCACGCAATAACTTTATGATTATTAAAACAGGAGGAAAATTTAGTACTTACTAAATCCACAATCTCAAGCCAGCGTTAACCATGATGTTATTTGTTTACTTTTCTTCGAAGTGAACTAAATATTAACTAATTAAATATTACTTAACTTATTGTTGTTGTCTCCATAGTATAGAGTTAGACCAAGAAAAGTCTGCAGAGATTTTGATGGCCCACGCAGTATTATTTATACGTCATAATTTCACAGTCGTTTGACGTTTAAAATAACACTTGCACCGCGTGGACTATCATAATCGCTGCAGACTTTTCTTGGTTTAACTCTAGTTCAATTATTTTTTCTAAAGGCCGCTAGGTGTCAAAAGAATTTGAATGTACTATTAGCTATAGTTTTGCCGACTGTACGACAAAGGCAAGGGTTTAATAATGTCCATTTCATTTCACCCAGGACCTGACAGGCTTGAACGTCGAGATGCTACTCCAAGACAACCTGCTCGAGCAATCCGCGCTCGGCGCTCGACAGATGCTCGACCCCATGCTACTGTTCAACACCCCGCCACAGCAGATGCAGGCTGACGTCAACCATTAAACTTTTAGACGCCAATGACCGATATATCCGCACCGCAGGTCCAACGCCAAAGACGGATTAATCGGTGACAGACCACAGAGCAACATATACCTACGTACACTTCAGTGACGGGGTGTCCGAGTGACAGCTTTTGTGTTTGACACGGCGTCGAAAAGAAGGCTGTGTGTGTGGCGCCTGCCTGGTGGCTTGTATAGGGAGTCGCATTTGTCAAGCCTAACGGTTGTATAGGGTAGGGAGTCAATGTAACATAAACTAGTTTCAGTCCCAAAATTGAACTATACTTTGTTTTTTGGGGTTGCTACAAGTAGTCTTACTGATTCGCTTTGTAAACTTTTGAATCTTTTTGTTTGTTTGTGTTTTTTGTTTGTTTGTTTTGTTTTTGTTTGTTTTGTTTGTCATTTCAGACTTAACTTATGGTTAATTACACGAACGGGTCTACCGCGATACGATTTCACTGTTTTACCTTAAATTCCTATGTTTCTGCTGAGTGTCTAGTGCAACTCAACTAAAACGTCGGTATTTAAGGTAAAAACAATAAAATCACATCGCGGTAGACCCGTTCGTGTAGTATTTGAGTATATGTACAAGACGCGAGAGTTTAAAGTTTAAACTTAAAGTTCCTTTCATTTCATTAAATATTGTACGTATTTACTCATAATCCTGGACACCCACATCCACAACCCCATATTTGAATATTCTAATTTGTCTACCCCCTATAGACCATATTTATAACTTCTTCTTCCTCGCGTTATCCCGATATTTTGCCACGACTCATGGCAGCCTGGGGTCCGCTTGACAACTAATCCCATGATTTGACGTAGGCACTAGTTTTTACGAAAGCGACTGCCATCTGACCTTCCAACCCAGAGGGGAAACTAGGCCTTATTGCCTTAGTCCGGTTTCCTCACGATGTTTTTCCTTCACCGAAAAGCGACTGGCAAATATCATATGATATCAGTTCCGAAAAACTAATTGGTACGAGCCGGGGTTTGAACCCGCGACCTCCGGTTTGAAAGTCGCACGCTCTTACCGCTAGGCCACCAGCGGTTCCACCATAGACCATATTATAACATTAATATACAGGGCGTCCCACGGCGATGCCACATGGAGGGAAAGTACCTTAAATATCATAGATAGCATATTTTGCTGAAAGAAGACTTCATTTTATTTTTAAAACTTAGTAAAGTTGCATTCATACTTTTTTAATTTTTTTTGAAAAAAAATGTATGGAAAAACATTATCGCGTCATTGGAGGAAAAGTACCTTAATTATTGTAAATGAACATCTTACTGAAAGAAGACATTATTTCGATTTAAAAAGCAAGTTGAATTGCATTTTAAATAATTTCATGGTTAAACCGGGAATCGAACCCGCTACACGAGAAAAAAAAATACCTTGTACCAAAAAAATAATTCTCACATTGAAGCCTTGCGATCGGTATGACAAAGCTACAAGGTATTTTTTTTTTCTCGTGTAGTGGGTTCGATTCCCGGTTTAACCATGAAATTATTTAAAATGCAATTCAACTCGTTTTTTTAAATCGAAATAATGTCTTCTCTCAGTAAGATGTTCATTTACAATAATTAAGGTACTTTTCCTCCAATGACGCGATAATTTTTTTCCATACATTTTTTTTTCAAAAAAAATTAAAAAAGTATGAATGCAATTTAACTAAGTTTTAAAAATAAAATGAAGTATTCTTTCAGCAAAATATGCTATCTATGATATTTAAGGTACTTTCCCTCCATGTGGCATCGCCGTGGGACGCCCTGTATAATAATTTATTATTTCATAGCGGAAATGGCGAGCATGCCATACGCACGACGCGGCCGCGGTATCGCCAGGAACACTCGCTTCTTGGGCCCCCCCTCACAAGTACAGGTAACTTGTGGTCACAAATAAAACATCCTCCAGGCTGAGCATAGTCGCGCTACCCTCTCTGCCAGGCATAGGGTAATTTTACTCCATGTTCGAGTCGAAAGTGTCTCTGTGTGACGTCCGTGTCTTTGAACGGACCAATCACGGCACGGGACTTCGCTCACCTCGTCCCGCGCACCCCCGCATTTTTGGCATCATCTGTTGCATGAAATAATTGCTCTAAACTCGGTCTAGGAGCATTCCATGAAATTGTCTACCGTTGTCCCGTACAAACGCGGAGTTTCTGAAAATTTAAAGGTAGAAGAGTTTCCTTTTCTATGACAAATGGTCAAAAATATGCACAGAAAAATAATCGCCTGCTTTAAATACCGAGAAAAAAGTCGCATCACAGGAAATAAAATGCGTTTGTACGGGACAGCCCGTGGAATGCTCCTCTAGAGGATTCCTAGTCTATGCTTGTAGTTCATCACCATACCTATGCCTACTCGGGGCACGAAGGAACATTAAGCGCCACTTGAACCATCCCACTAACCCGGGGTTAACCGGTTAAACCGTTAACCCAGTGTCAAATTGTACTGGTAACTCCAAGTTTAACCGGTCAACCCCGGGTTAGTCAATGGTGCAAGTGGCAATGTTTAATATTAAAGTTTATTGATACTTACTTGATTGAGTCTTACTTGGTAGATATTCCACCAATTCGCACGAAGCGCTTTGCTTCTACTTTCCTTATGCGCACTGCCAAGGAATGGAATTCCTTGCCGGCGTCTATATTTCCGTGTTCTTATAACCCGGCAACCTTCAAATCAAGAGTGAACAGGCACCTTCTGGGCGAGCTTGCTCCATCGTAGGCCACGTCTACGCCTCGGCTAGTATGTGGCCATGAGTAAGCCCATTCATAAAAAAAAAATGTATGCATTTGCTTATTGAAACTCCTGTATTACTGTAACAAGATTATTCAGTTTAGATTGTTTGCCTAGAGATAAATTACCCCCGTGGCTAAAATTTACTTATAAGTATTCGCAAATTAAATGCTTGAAATCATTTAAATTTAAATATACGCCACGCAATAACTTTATGATTATTAAAACAGGAGGAAAATTTAGTACTTACTAAATCCACAATCTCAAGCCAGCGTTAACCATGATGTTATTTGTTTACTTTTCTTCGAAGTGAACTAAATATTAACTAATTAAATATTACTTAACTTATTGTTGTTGTCTCCATAGTATAGAGTTAGACCAAGAAAAGTCTGCAGAGATTTTGATGGCCCACGCAGTATTATTTATACGTCATAATTTCACAGTCGTTTGACGTTTAAAATAACACTTGCACCGCGTGGACTATCATAATCGCTGCAGACTTTTCTTGGTTTAACTCTAGTTCAATTATTTTTTCTAAAGGCCGCTAGGTGTCAAAAGAATTTGAATGTACTATTAGCTATAGTTTTGCCGACTGTACGACAAAGGCAAGGGTTTAATAATGTCCATTTCATTTCACCCAGGACCTGACAGGCTTGAACGTCGAGATGCTACTCCAAGACAACCTGCTCGAGCAATCCGCGCTCGGCGCTCGACAGATGCTCGACCCCATGCTACTGTTCAACACCCCGCCACAGCAGATGCAGGCTGACGTCAACCATTAAACTTTTAGACGCCAATGACCGATATATCCGCACCGCAGGTCCAACGCCAAAGACGGATTAATCGGTGACAGACCACAGAGCAACATATACCTACGTACACTTCAGTGACGGGGTGTCCGAGTGACAGCTTTTGTGTTTGACACGGCGTCGAAAAGAAGGCTGTGTGTGTGGCGCCTGCCTGGTGGCTTGTATAGGGAGTCGCATTTGTCAAGCCTAACGGTTGTATAGGGTAGGGAGTCAATGTAACATAAACTAGTTTCAGTCCCAAAATTGAACTATACTTTGTTTTTTGGGGTTCCGTACCCAATGGATAAAAACGGGACCCTATTACTAAGACTCCTCTGTCCGTCCGTCTGTCTGTCACCAGGCTGTACGTCATGAACCGTGATAGCTAGGCAGTTGAAATTTTCACAGATGATGTATTTCTGTTGCCGCTATAACAACAAATACTAAAAACAGAATATAATAAATATTTAAGTGGGGCTTCTATACAACAAACGTGATTTTTTGCCGTTTTTTCCGTAATGGTACGGAACTCTTCGTGCGCGAGTCCGACTCGCACTTGGCCAGTTTTTAGTACTAGAAACGGGGTGACACCCGGACATTCGAGATGTTTCTAAACTTACGTTTTTGTTTATAAATATAAAAATTCTACGTAGCTATATATATATGCAATGTGTATTTACCTAGTCATTTAAGTGCAATACTATAATGTTTAATTAGTTGAGTTCTTAATAAAAATTTATAAAATTGAATTTGCATTTTATTAGCTTTTATTTTACTCGCTTTTATGTAAGTACCGTAAACACGGGTTACTTTGTCCCAATGGAGGGTAACTTTGACCCATATGAATACCTCATTTTTTTTAAAAGGGTCTAATAAAAATAAAAACGCGAAGGGTTAGGGATTGCATTGGTTTGAATTCGTGTAGGTACGTGAAATCTGAACAAGTAATACTACCCTCATTATAAGACTTTCTTCTAATATTCAGCTTTAGGCTTAGTTTAAGATTATTTTTACACCACTTTGATAGCAAACAAACACAATACGGCTGGAACAAGCTAGACGAGTACCTAATGCATCCTTCATGACGTTCATGTCTATAGTTCACAGTACAGTTTTACAGTACGTTCTCTAGAGCTCTAGATGGCAAACATACATACTTTTAACAAATATTTCTTTATCGTTCTTATTACCCATATAAATACCGGGTTAGCGATATAAATACCTGGACCTGGGCTCGCCTATGTACTTATATGGGTAACCCCTTAAAGCATATCATCCAACGGATCATATTTTTTTTTACACAAATTCCAATTTGAGACCATTTCGTTTTTACAAGTTTTTATTTACTTTCACCTGACCGTTGTCTGTCTGTCTGTGTGTAATCAAATCTTGCAAGTTAAATTTGATTCACTTCAAATTTTGCATGCATGTATAAATCGGATGACAATGCGATATTATGGTACCATCGAGCTGATCTGATGATGGAGACAGGAGGTGGCCATAGGAACTCTGTGATGAAACAACGAAACCTAATTGTGTTAGGGGTGTATAGAATAGTATTAGTTGTCTGTCGTAAGAAAAGTAGAGTTAGCGATAAAAGCTTGCACCAAAAATGAAATTTTTGCCAAAAACTTATACTTGAAGTACCTACATGAGTAGAAAAAATTCATCAGTATTTCACAACCTTTTCCCATTGGTCACTGTCGATGTCGATATACTGCGTCATACACCCACTAGTTGCCATACTTGAATTTTGTAACATTCCGCCAGCCGCTGGCATTCAGTCATCCCACCATGGACTCAAAGAAGAAAAACAAGACCCGCTCTTCGAAGGCTGGGATCATTTTCCCCGTAGGCCGCATACATCGGCTGCTAAAAAACGGGAACTATGCTAGAAAAGTCGGCGTTGGCTCTGCTGTATATCTCGCAGGAGTTGCCGAGTATTTAGCAGCTGAGATATTGGAGTTAGCAGCGCAAGCGGCCCAAGATAATAGCAGAAGTCGTGTCGCGCCCCGTCATATACTTCTAGCAGTCAAGAATGATGATGAGCTCCGGAAACTCCTGGCTGGCGTCGTCATCTCTGAAGGCGGTGTGCTGCCTTCCATCCGTCAGGAGCTGCTGCCAAAGAAGACCATCAAACCGTCGCAAGAAGATTGAGGACAACTTGCCTGATTGTGTGATCTAGTCCGACAAGTTTCTAGTGGAACGAAGACACCGGCGTTCTGTGCCGTGAGAATTATAACCTTTAAAAAATTGAGAAGCGTTTAAATGTGGAGAGAAATCGAATGAAGAAAATTATGAGAAGCATTTAAGTGTGAGGAGAAATCGGTGAAGATTAATATATGAATAGTTTTAAGTAATAATCATTTGAATTTAATTTTGCCTGCTAAATTATAAACGACAAATGTCCTTTTCAGGACAGAACATTTTCATTGTTTCAATAACACGGTCGTCAATCGAAAGGTTCAATGAAATAGGTACGCAAACTACATTCCAGTTGAAATTTTTATGAGAACTGCACATAATTGCACAGTAAAGTCGCCAATTTTCAATTGAAAAAACGTTAGGTACATTTTGTCTGTAAGTACGTGAGTATTATATTCTTTGGTAAGTACGTACTATTTGAAACAGGTATTGTATTACTTTACCCACATGAAGGTTTGACGACTAACCGAACAAACTAACGAGCTTAAAGTATGTTTTCTCGTCGTTCTATATTGGTCCCATCGTAGAACGAAGGAGAACTACCTAATACTCTTATTGATCCTTTACTCAGGTAATATATTTGGTCTGCTAATAAACATTGAAGTAACCTTGCCGCGCAGCCAAGATGCCAATCGCTTACGCTCCGTAGCGATCGAAACGCAACTGCCACTGTCGCGCTGATATGGAAGAGCGATAGAGAGAATGTTTTCCGTTGTCAAAGCGATAGCGATTGTAACCTTGGCTAGGCCGGCTGGTAGCATCATCGTATGATAGATCGATCGATTGACGCTAGAGAAAGTTTCTCTGAGAAACATCGAAATTTTGCAGCCCTGAAAAGGGCTTTGTCAGAGATTCACTTCTTACTTAAATATTACGTTATTTTATTTACATTAGCAGCTATTTCTTCTTCACGCACGTTCTCCCCGAACCCTCCTCGCTAGTTGGATATCCTTTGGCATAATCGTGACGCGCTTAGCGTGAATAGCGCATAAATTCGTGTCTTCGAACAGTGCTACTAGATACGCTTCGCTAGCTTCTTGTAATGCCGCCACGGCCGAGCTCTGGAACCTCAAGTCCGTTTTAAAATCTTGTGCGATCTCACGAACGAGCCGCTGGAACGGCAGCTTTCTAACGAGGAGTTCAGTGCTCTTCTGGTATCTCCTAATTTCTCGAAGCGCGACCGTGCCCGGTCTGTATCTGTGGGGTTTCTTCACTCCGCCGGTCGCCGGGGCGCTCTTCCGTGCTGCTTTCGTGGCCAACTGCTTTCGAGGGGCCTTACCTCCTGTGGATTTCCTCGCTGTTTGTTTCGTACGAGCCATTTTGTTAAATGATTAACTTAACCTAACTTAACTATAGTGTGTGTATAATATTATTATAATGTACTGTCTTGCTTTGTGCGAAGATTATTGTAAGCGTTGCGTTTATATAGCCTCGCTTTGCCCCCACTATTGTGGCAGATGTTTATTGAAAATGAGGGTAGATTGATTTCTTAAAATTCAACTACCCGCACCGAAATGCACTAATGATTAGCCGTTAATGTACCGTTATTTAAACCACAATGTTGAATTTGGAAGGTATAATGTAATTGTATTAGTTACATGCAGGGCCGGATTTAGGGCAGGGCAGGCGGGGCAACGGCCCGGGGCCCCCACAACAGAGGGGCCCCCCACAAGAGAAAATATCCTAGTCACGACGGGTCTCCCAAACATTATATTTCCGCATTTTTACCATGCCTAGTTACATTTACGTTCACATAATTGTTTTCGAATATCAATTACAATTTATCCAAATTACGTTAGGTAAGTAACTTTAACACGAAAACAATGAGAACTAGATCTTTGTTCATTCTAATAATGTTGAATGTATTCTAAACGCAAAAGTCAATGCAATTTCAAAACGCATTATTGGAAATGTCAATCCAATAATGCGTTTTGAAATAGCATTGACTTTTTATTTGCGATTAGAATACATTCAACATTATTACAAAAAACAAAGATTTCTTATCTAATTTACAGTTTTTACTGTTATAATAACAAAACATAGCGATTTTTTTAATTTTTACCAGCTTTTCAAACCATGAATTCAATGATAAATATTATCGAAAGTACCATATAAATTATATGATATAATTATGAACAAAACGTTTCGTTATCTGTCAAATGCTACTTAAGTATACTTCAAGGCCAAATCACTTTAATCACTAGCGGATAAAATGAGTTTTTACCCTCTTGTATTGTATTAAAGAAGGATAAACAAGCGCTTTACGAGGGAAAAAACAATTTCAATCTTATATTACGGGTTGCAACACTGTTGAAACTTGTCGAGTCGCGTCGGCAAACTCGACGCGGCGTCGCGGTGTCGCCGTGTACGAGGTGAATCCCCGCTTATTTTTAAAAAAGGAAGCTAGTTTTTCAACAAGTGAATGTTCTTCTGAACATACAAGCACACGTAAGTACGTTCAATGTTCAGCTATGTTATAATATAATAAGTTCCCTTTTCGTTTACTTCATGGAGCAATTATGAAATTTACATTTCTTTTCTAGATTATCGATATGCGACTTTAAATAATAAATTCTTTAAAAGATGATGAAATGTAACGTAGTTTTTCTGATTGAAATTATTAATTATTATATTCATTGATTTCAACGAGATTGTAATACACTAACAACATACTTGCATAATTTAACTAAGAAATAGGTAAGTATTCAATATTACACGGACGGCAACTACTGCATTGCAACTTATTGTTAGCCGATCGCACGCTGTTATAGTAAAGTATTAAATTATTTTTCATGTAAGTAGCTTCACTAATGTTTATTTAAGTCGCAGAAATAAATTCTATTAATAAAATGAATACACAGGGTGAGTTTTAGTGGCTAGCGAAATTGTGCCCGATGATTAGGTAAATCGTACTGAACAACTTTTATTATGGGCCCATCTGCGCAATCCGAAAAAAAAAATATTTTTCTCCTCATACAAAATGTTGACTTCTGACGCCTTACCGCGAACTACTTCGATAGATCGATCGACTATTTTCTTCTCTACCGTGCATGCATATACGAGCGATGGAGAGGGAAATAGTCGATCGATCTTAGTGGTTCGCGGAAAGGCCTTTGATTCGCCGAAATCTATGAATCAGCCAGTTTTTTTGGGATTTCAGATTTGGCTCTATTCTAAAAGTTCTTCAATATGGCTTGCGTAATCACCTCGCACATTTTTGTTAGCGACAATAAAATCATTCTGTATAGAAATGACGTTATCACTCTTTGGTAATTTATTTTTCGTGTGTTTATACCTAGCAACGTTGTTATTATTTATTATACATTATAATAATACACGATGAGACCTAGAAGGAATTTTCCATAAATCTTTAAGTTAAAGGGGTACCTTTTGTGTTTCTGCGGCTATACGATTATTACTATTATTTAGGATTTTTTTTTTCAGTGTTATCATGAATGATCGTCATAAAATTCCTCGAGTTTACGCTAGTGGATCGCATAAGAGAAAATTGCAAGCAGAACGAGAAAAAAAAAGTGAAGAAAATGTTGCTAAAATATCCAAATTGACCAAGTATTTTACACCGACACCTAAACAAGAACTCCCGCGAGATCCTGAAAAACCAGAATCAGTAATAGATGAAGATGTGGCTATTAGCAGTTGTAGTCAAGATAAGACAGCTCTTGCATCAAAGGACACCGTAGAATCTTCAAAACCTTGTATCCGCATTCAAGAAGATGGGGAAATTTATGGTTTCGATAATGACATTGGCCTTTGGCCTGACGTCATAACAGAAGATATTATCAAATATTGGGCGAAGAAAGGTTCTACAAAACTGCAAAATTGTGATGAAGTCTCTTTGCAGAATTCAGTTCTCCAAGACCAGTCGAGAGACAAGACAAACCTTATTCGAAAATGTTCAAAGAGTATTTTCACACGTCGCAATAAAAATCAAGAAACTGTCAATAGATTTTGGCTCTGCTTTTCACCAACTACGGGGAAAGTATACTGCTACGCATGTAAATTAATGTCCACTCAAAAAACGAAGCTAAGTGGAGAAGGCTTTAGTGACTGGAAACATGCATCTGAACGTCTTTCCGAACATGAGATTTCGAAGGCTCACTTGGAGTCAGTAATGAGTTTAGTGCAACGAGGAGAAGTTGGAGGACGTATCGATCAAGAGCTGGCGATACAAGAGGCACAACAAATTGAGTATTGGCGAAAGATTCTTAGAACTATCGTCAGTACGATTAAATTCATTGCTGAACGGGGATTAGCTTTTCGAGGAGATGATGAGATTATTGGTTCACCGAGAAATGGAAATTTTTTGGGTATTTTGGAGTTGCTAGCCGAGTATGAACCAACCTTGGCAACTCATTTAAAGCTGCATGCAAACAAAGGGAGCGGTCACGTCAATTATCTTTCCTCTACGATATGTGAAGAATTGATAAGTTGCATGGGTGATCAAGTACTTAATGAAATCGTAGCAAGGATTAAAAAATCTAAGTATTATTCGGTTTCAGTTGACTCTACTCCCGACGAATCTCATATCGATCAACTTACGATAGTTGTTCGTTATATTGAAGGATCGAGGCCAATAGAACGATTTCTTACTTTCTTACCAAACTGCGGCCACACAGGTGAAGCAACAGCAACAGCTTTACTACATTTTTTATCTGACCATAACATTGATATCCTTGATTGCCGTGGTCAATCTTACGACAATGCTGCAAACATGAGTGGCAAATACAAAGGAATGCAAGCTCTTATTTTGCAGAAAAATGATTTAGCAGCGTTTGTACCATGTTGTGGTCACTCACTCAACTTAGTTGGAAAGGCAGCTGCTAACTCTTGTGCATCCGCCGTTCTGTTCTTTAATTTCGTTCAGAATTTATATAACTTTTTTACAGCCAGTACACAACGCTACCAAATTCTGGCTGAAAAATTATCGGAGAAAAAAAGCGGACAATCGTTAGTTTTAAAAAATCTTAGCGATACTCGTTGGTCATGTAGAGCTGATGCTACGAAAGCTATTGTCATGGGATATTCGCAAATCGAAGAAGCTCTAACTATCATATCTTCTGACAGGGAGCAGAAAGATATCGTAAGAAACGAAGCTATACATCTACTGGGTAAGATGAACAGTCTCGAAACCGCCCTATATGCCATTTTTTGGAATGACATTTTGGAGCGATTCAATGCGACTAACAAGATTTTTACAAGACCCCAAAATGGTCCTCGAATCAGCTGTGCGTGCTTTGGAGTCGTTGTCGTCTTTCGTTAAATCTAAAAGGGACGATTTCGATAAATACGAAGAAGCAGCGAAACTATTATCCAAAACTGATGAATATATACAGTCACGCATTAGAAAAAGAAGTGTGAAGTTGACTTCAATTGGTGATGTAGCAGCACAAGACACAAATCTGTCGCCAAGAGAGAAACTTAAAATATCTGGGTTTTTTCCAGTGATTGATCAACTTTGTGTTTCGCTCACTGAAAGATTGCAGGCATACGAAACTGTTCGCTCGAGATTTGGATTTCTTAACCATCTAGAGGAGATGGATGCCAAGAATTTGTTCGCTGCTGCAGAGGAATTGGTGAAAATATATAAAGATGATTTAGAGCCTAGTCTTGGTAACGAGTTAGTTCAATTTGTATCTTTGATAAACTTATACAAAAAAGATTGCGAAAAACATCAAACTAAGGAACTTTTTTACTATCACATTCTTGAAGATCAAAATTTCAGAGCTACGTTCCCAAACATTGAAATAGCACTGAGAATGTACTTAGTTTTGATGGTCTCGAATTGCACTGGAGAGCGCTCATTTTCAAAAATGAAAATTATAAAGAATAGGCTCCGAACAACGATGGGACAAGACCGGCTATCGAAGCTAGCTTTACTTAGTATTGAAAATGATTTACTTCGGGAGCTAGATTTCGGCGAAATAATCAACGATTTCTCGTCCAGAAAAGTTCGTAAAGTTCCAATTAACTCGTTAATTTAGTTTTTTAAACTAAGTATATTATATGTTATTGCAACGTAAGTAATTACATCATACATTATTTATTTGTTCAAATAATATAATTTAGTGGCAATAAATGTTTAAAGACTTGAGAAAAAAAAAATTGACTCGAAAAATATACCAGATGTCGCCTGATAAATTAATACGTAGAGTAGAGTACTCTACTCTTCAAACAGTAAAATTATTGCTTAACAACTCTTTTAAAAAAAGACCCCCTTATTCATAAACATACTTCAAATCTGTTCCAGCTAAGATATGTTTTGTTCTTATCGGTCACTTTGACAATTGCCGTTGTGAGATACAGACAACGCAAAATATAGCTGGAACAGGTTTAAACTACGTTTATTTATTATTGTTTTCCAAACAAACTAAATAGTGTTTTTAATGTACCTTAAAATCCGTTTTATTGACAATTGTTTATCAGTCTTCTCCCCACAGTTATAATATTCTCGCAATACATTGCTCGTTAGAATATACTTTAAAGTGTACTAAAATTCAAACAACATTAAAAGTCGCTGATCAAATGTTGTTTAGTTTGAGTTCGTGTTCCAGGAAACACCCGGTATAGGCGTATAGGGAGGGGCCCCCACTTTTCAATTGCCCCTGGGCCCCCACACCCGTAAATCCGGCCCTGGTTACATGTACCTACCTATATAATACTTACCTAACCTTATTTAGGTTTATGGACATATATTACCTAGTAAGAATCATCACCTATCCACAAAATGTCATACTGAGTCAGTTAAGAACGAAATTAACTATTTGCGTAGGTAAGTTAAAATATTAATGTTAGGATATAAGTAGGAACAGATAATATTAGTAAGACAGGTTTGCCTCAATTCCCATTTATGCGTTAGAAAAATTAACATTTAATAGATTGAAACAACTTAGATATGCCAAGGACAGAGGGAAGTTCCGGTAAAGACAAACCAGTAATTTTCAAAGGGGGAGATGGAAAAATCAGTCTACTATCACACGGCCTGATCTTAAGCCGCTACCGCAGCTTATGGCCGCTTGCACAGCCAGAGATGTGACTTATTTGAAATACTTGTATTTAAAATGCAAATACAAAATGCAAAATACCTATTTTGTATTTTGTATTTAAATACCTTTTGAAGAAAACTATTTTGTATTTTATTTGAAATAGTTTTTGGGACCTATTTTCTATTTTCAAAATACAAAATACTTTATAGTAGGTAGGTAATGTAGGTAAGAGTTACAATCTCTCCTGATGTTACAATCCTGGCAACTCTCTTTTATTCTTTTCTCTTCTATTCTTTTAACATGGAACTGTTGAATCTGTTTAGTATAGTAACGTCGCACAAGACTACAAGCGTAGCGAGTGGTTAAAAAAGTGGAATCTTGAGTGTTAATTGCGAGGGTTTCAAGGCACGAGGGGAGAACAAACTTTTCTGCCCTGGTGAAACACAAACGAGACGTTTTCATCACACTAACGAGAGGCATTATACTAGCTGAAAAACATTACACCCTAGTGCGGGTGTCAGACAGGGGTGTATCATATCTCCACTCCTGTTTAAAATCTACACGGAGCTCATCATGAGAATTGCCCTTGAAGACTGGACCGACGGCGTTGCAATCGGAGGACTAAAGATCTCAAACCTCCGTTACGCGGATGATACCACCTTATTCGCTACTGGTGCTGCCTATATGGAGGATCTGCTACGCAGGATGGAGAGGGTTAGCCTGGAATTTGGTTTAAAGATCAACCGCAGTAAGACCAAGATAATGATTATCAATCGTGTCAACAAAAGCCCGAAGTCACACAAATAGCGAATTGTGATGTTGTAAAATCGTATGTATATCTAGGAGCTCTGATTTCCAACAACGGAGGATGTGTAGACGAGATCAAACGTCGTATGGCAATTACTAGAAACGCTATGGACAAGTTACGAAAAATATGGCGGAATCGTAACATCACAAAAGCCACAAAAATCCGAGCATTAAGAGCACTTGTATTCCCCATATTTCTCTACGCCGCTGAGACGTGGACCCTGCGGGAGAGTGAGAGGAAGAGGGTGGATGCCCTGGAAATGTGGTGCTGGCGAAGAATGCTTGGAGTATCGTGGACCGAACACCGCACCAACATCTCCATACTCCAAGAGCAAGGCATCAAGCAGCGTCTATCCTCCATCGTTCAAGCTCGCATCCTCACTTTCTTTGGACACGTTTCTCGACGTGGAGATGTATCCATGGAGCGACTGGTGGTGCAGAGTAGAAGGTACCCGAGCGCGAGGAAGGTCGCCCATGAGGTGGACGGACCAAATAAAGGCAGCAATGGACGGCCCCTTGCACGAATGCGCTAAACGCGCAGCCGTCAGGGAGGAGTGGAGGCGAGCCGTCAAACGTGACGTGTCACAAAGGGAGACTTCCAATGATGACCACGACCGCTCTGTCAAGAGTGTCCCGATCAAGAAGAAGAAAACATTACAAATTAATGCTTTAAAAGTTGGCCGTTAAAAACCATCATCCATACCTACATCCTACCGGTTAATATGAGCAAACAACTAGAAATTTGCACTTTAGATAGAGGATTGATTTCAAAGAATTAAGAGTCTAAGTTTTTTTCAACTCGGAAATTCCGAGTAATACTTTTTAATTCAGACTACCTAGAGTACTTAGAGTACTTCACTACTCAGAGTACCTTTTATCGCAAAGTATTTGTATTTTTAAAAAGTATTTTGAAAATACCTATTTCGTATTTTGTATTTAAATACAAATTCAAAAACTATTTTGTATTTTGCATTTGAAATAGTATTATCAAGGAAGTATTTATATTTTGTATTTAAATACTTTTTATAAAGTATTTTTCACATCTCTGTGCACAGCCATAGGCTGCTCCAAATTCGAGCGAAAATTAACCATTCCGAAGCTTTATCAGCTCCGGCTTGACTTCGGATATTTTTGAACCATCACTGATGTGTACTTCTTACTCTTAGGCTAGATTCACACGGGGTAAATTTTTCCCGTATACCGTATACGGGATTTTATCGAATATCGTAGTGACAGCAAATTTTGTATAGAGACGTTCAAAATCGTTCAGACGGCTAGACGGCTTTCCCGCATAGACGCCGTGTGAACGACTTTGATCGTTTCCTTACAAATTTGGCTGTCACTACGGTATTCGATAAAATTACGCCGTGTGAACCTAGCCACTAGGTATATTTTGAGGTAGGGATTGAACAATTGACGTCTGTGCGAAACAGGAAAAGCTGCGGCCCTGAAAAGGGCCTTGTCTTGTCAAACTACAATTATTTCGTTACATTCCGATGTTTGATGCTGATTTTTAAACGTACCTAACCCTAACCTAACTAACTTAACCTAAACTAAGCTTCCAAATCGCTGTCTTATTTTGTGCAAACAGGGTTGAGTGGACTCGGCTTTTATAGAACTAGCGGGAAAGGTTATTAGTTAGTTTTGAGGGTAGATTATAGTAACAAAAGCTTATCTACCCGCTATTTTAAAATTAGTGATGCGTAATAACCGTTAAAGTACCGTTATAAAGTTGTTTGTTTAAAAATTGTACCGTCAACACCAAATGTGCATAGGTACAACACGAAACTGCTAAGATTTAAAAAAATATTACCTATAATAGTTAAATAACACTAGGTTACGAGTATATCTTACATTTTATGCGGATCAGACAATCATTTACGAGGGTAATTATAGGTAATACTAACGTCATGCTCCGTGGAAACCCCACTGTCTGTTTTGTGATTTATTGAAACGTATTGCTGATGTACACTTAATTAGTACCAAAATTAGTACATACTTGTATATAGTATGTAATAATTCAGTACATATTGTGTACATCAGCATTACGTTTCAATAAATCACTAAACAGACAGTGGGGTTACCACACGGAGCATGACGTTAATACTAATAACATAATAAATATTAAGTAAAAATAAGTGAAACATGAACCCTGACTAGCAAACTAGTTTTTATTTTAATTAGGCCATAATTAGGCACAAAGATTATACATATAATTACTGTAAGAAATAAAAGAGAATAAAGTATTGAAAGAACATAAATATATAATAGGTATGCGAATGGAAAACAAAGAAGAAATGACAATAGACGTGCACGTTCGTGTTGTAATATACAGATCCTTATCAGAGACTGCACACCGCTTGCGTGCGCGCACGCACGCGCACGTGCACGTCACGCACACGCAGCCGGTGCGCTCTGGCCTTCAATGTTTGCTTTTGCTCCGCACACGCGTACCAAGTATCTGGCATTCTCACTTGTACGGCAAACACAAATTCCCGTACAAGTGAGAATTATGTACCGGAGACTTGGCACGCGTGTGCGGAGCCGAAACAAACAATAGACCCTTTCGACAATTTTATGAAAAGTAGGCACCAAGCGGTACCACTGTTTTTATTTATTTTGTCATTCTTACTGTAAGTGTTGTGCCTCCACAAGTAAACCTGTGAAAAGTATTAGGACAGTGGTTTCGATTGAAGTCTGTGCGAAACGCGAAAAATTGCGGCCCTGAAAAGGGCCTTGTCATATAGCATTCACATTACCAAAGCATAGTCAACCCAATAAATAATTTATCACATTCGAGTCTATCCACCGAAACCATACAACGTCCTGCCTTGCCTCTTCAGCGCGTAGACGACGTCCATGGCAGTGACAGTTTTCCTCTTAGCGTGCTCCGTATACGTCACGG